>NW_020955535.1:968366-1034272 GCF_003031625.1 Empidonax traillii
CTGAAGGGTAGAGTTCAAGAACTGCCATCACCCTGCACTAAGTTGCGTGACACACATTTAACATCACGTCAACTAATTGTTCATAAATGACTAAAGCTCTTTAGATGGAAGTCATTCAATAAATTTCCCCCTCCTTGGGGTGGATAATTCACAGATCTACAGCAGAGCTGCCCAACTATCCTGAACTGTCACATTTAGGTTGCTTTCACCGAGTTACTCTGTAAGGTAAACATGGCAGGAATTCAGAGGGAACACAGGGAAAAAGCTCACCAAAAAAAGTATCTAAGCCAAAGTACAACACATTATACCATTAATAGTCTTGGCAAAGTTCAGAGCTGTTACTGAATAGTCTTTAATGATCCATGACTACTTTCTAATCTGTTAGAGGCAGAAAGAAAACATCCCAGTATGATACCAGCACAAAGTTCTAGCACTTAATTGGGAAACAAGTACTGCATTTCCATGGATCAAGACTCCCAAAGTTGTGTCTTGAGTCCCGAGCTTGAGGATGTTTATTCCACAAGACCAGACATTTTAAGTTCCAAATTACTTAAGGGGAGGGGAGGAAGCAGCCAAAAATGCCTTACTCCTATCACTGCTGAAGTAAAGTAATACAGACCCACTGAGAAGAAATATGCCGGTAACAAAACACGATTTTTCTCTTCGTTCACCCATGGAAATACCCTCAAATCTGGAGTGTGCAGATCCAGACTAAATTACTCAATTCAGTAACACTGCTGAGACTGGAGTTCAGCATGAAGAGGAGGCAAAAACCTGTCAACACAGACTACGCAAGTACTTTATAAATCAAGCAAAGATCTTATCCTTTGATGCAGCCCTACAGACAGAGCCACAGAATTGGCTGCAATTAGGTCATCCCGCGCTATCGCTAAGAAGATTTGACGATTTTAGATTTAAGAATGCTGAGAAAAAAAAAAAAAAAAAAAAAGAGCTCTGTATGAACACAGACTCACTGAAATATTTCAAAGCATTTTTCAGAGAACAAACGTTTGCTGAGATCACACCTGATACAGAGAGAGCTTAATCTGTCCCATTCAAAAGAGAACGGGCCACTTAGAAAGAAGTCACGGATAACAAAACATGCTCATCAAGATCACATTTTAAGACGTTATAAAATACTTTTAGAAGTTTTATCAGGTTTTGCTGCAGGTAACCTGAAGCCTTAACAGAAAAACCAAAGAGCCAGCATAAAGATATCCAACTAAATGTTTCTCTCATTAATATATTACCTTTCTTTGACTGCAGATATCTCACAGCCCTTATCAAAGTAGGCCAGATCCGTCTCATTTCCCTAAGGTTAAGCCGGTGAACAGTACACAGAGTAATCATCGACTAAGGCATGGCCACCATTCAATGACAAATATAGATCAAGCTATTTCTCATCTGTCCTATTTTTTGGGGAGCCTGAGATGCAGCTTTTTCTAGATATCATCACAAGTGGCAGCCTCAAAGACGCCGGTGCCTCTGTCCTCTTATGCAACTCCTGGTGTCCCCCTTCTTCCCCCAGCAGGAATAAAGAGAGATTACAGGGCTGCTCTCCGCATTTCGGGGGGCAGAGGAGGCTGGGTAAGCAATCTCCCCTGAAGTTGTGTTCTGAGAACACAGGCGACCAGGGGAAGAGGGGGATTATTTTTCATTCATTTTAGTTGCTGGAGTGGGTGTGTGTGTGGGGGAAATCAATACCATTTATCGTGGCCCAAGGCAGCCACCCCAGCCCTGCTTATGGCATCCTCTGGGGCTGGAGCAGGAGGGGGAAAACTGATACCCCAACACTACCCAGCCTTAACAACAGATGGCAACTACTTGCTTTTGCTTTAAGAAGATTTTTCTTCCCTACTTTTGGAAGTTACTGTCTGAGAGGTACCTTCATCCTGACCCTCACAATACTCTGAAGAGGCGAATCTGAATTTCATCTAATACTTTTGTCATCCAGTTTATGACACGCAGGATCTGGCTTTGTTATTATCCCTTCACGGTAAACAAGTTTTACTAAAAGCAAAGCACAAAGCACACTCTGTTTTAGCTTTGTTTCCAGCTACTGTTACGTACTGTTTATTAACTATTATTCCCCCGAGAGCTGACAGGTTCTGTGCTTTGTGAGACATTACCAGGGCGTGGTGTTCCAAGTTCTCCCATTCCTAAGTTATTTCTACTCTGTGTGCTACTATAATATGTCCATGTGTGGCTAATCCTAGTTTAGCTGAACAGTTCAGTAAGGTGCAGAAAGCAGGCAAGACAGTGTTAAATGCTCCTCTGTGTGTCCTCCAAAAAACGAGGCAATAAAAATTCTAAATAAACTTAACGTTATTTTTTTTTCCCAAGACAACTAATCATCAGCTCTGCCTACCAAATCCTTAGTTGAGATACGTTTGCCCTGAACTTCTGAAGAAACAGCCTGTCTGTGCTCCAAGATTACGGTGACGCAATACTTCACTGCCAGCTTCTCTTCCAAAAAAGAAAGTACACTGAAATGAAAGCAAGCATGAGGAAAGTTATGCTTACGACCAGCAACACTCAACCTTTTAGTTGTTTTCCATCTAAGGAAGCCTTGGTTCTTTGGCTACTAACAGAATTTCGAGCTTAATCCCTGTATACTCACACCCACAACTCCAATACACAAATACCGCCTGGACTATAATATCGTAAATATTAATGTCTCGGGGTGCAAGTTAAAGATTATCACGTGAATGAGTTTCCCATGTCCATCTAACTATTGTTAAGGCTCAATTTCAAGTCCAACCCTCTCATTGTAATAAATGCATGCTCTGTGGCTACTTATTGTCTCTGGTATGGGGGTTGGATAATAGGGGTGGCAACTTCCGAGACATCAAGTAAAAAGATGTTATTCTTCCCCTGCAAACGCTGCCTCCGCTCAGACACTTGAAAAACTACTTCTTCCAAAAGGTGAGTGAAAAGCAGAATCACCCTCGCAGTGGCTTCAAACGTACAAAGATCACAAACAAAGCCGTCAGATCCTCACATCAGTGCAAGTACAAACCAAACAGCTCAAGCGTTCTTTCATTTCAAATCATTCTCAAAGAATGATTTTGGAGGGGGGAGGGGGGGGGGAGACGGGACCCAACCCCAAAGCATCCCAGCTGTCAGGTGAAGCAGCTCCTGCGGAGGGGCAGCTCCGCACTGCAAGCGCATGACCAGAATATTTTATTTCCTCGCTTTGCTTTCCGCTTTGATAGGGGAAAAAAACCCCTACAGAACCACAGGTGGTAAAACGTTACATTAAGGGAAGGGGAGGGGAAATAAATATACATACATTTATACGTTAAATGAATAAACACCTGCGTATAAATAAAATCCGCGTACCTTTCGCCCAGCACATCGGGAAGGGGCTGCAGCCGCTCTTCTCCATGCAGCCCGCACCTGCCCGCCTCGGGGGCTGCTGCCCGGCCACCTCCAGCAGCCACATACACGGACCGTGCCCGATCCCCCGGCCAGCCCCGGCACACAATGTCCCGATTCACCGCTCCCGGAGCCGCCTGGACGTGCCGGATCCCCCGGCGGGGAGGGAGCCCCAGGAGAGGAGGAGGAGGAGGGAGCCCCAGCCCTGCGGCCTCAGCCGACTGCGGGGGGAGCGCGGTCCCGCAGCCCGCCCCGGGCACCGCCGCGCTCCGGAGCGGGGATGCTGCCCCGCTGCCTCATCCTCCCCCGCCCCGGAGCATCCTCCTCCTCCTCCTCCTCTTCCTCCTCCCCGGGTGCGGTGCCGAGGCGGAGTGAGCCCTGCGGAGGAGGGCGGGCAGGGGCGGGAGGCGATTACCCAGAGCCCATTAATATGCTAATCCCCGTCTGCTGCCCGCGCCCGGCAGCCTCCGGTTCACCCGCTGCGGGAAGGCAGGGCTGGAAATCCCGCCCGACCCGACCCTGGCTGCATCACCGCCCTCCCCCGACCAGCCCCTTACCCCCCAAAACCCGCGTTCTGCCATCGCCTTGATACGTTTTTGATCTCCGCTTACTGACACAACCCCAGGCACCCTGAAAGCACAGGAGAACTTCCCTGTAAGCGCACGGGAACTTCCCCAAACTTCACCGGGAATGGGGGTCACACCCTCCATCACCTCCTGCCTCACTCCACAAGAGCAATGATGGAAGGAAGAACCCTGGTGCTGATGCTTTGCCCTAAACAGTGAATATCACACGCCACGGGTTACTCAGTGTCACAACCCAGGGTTTCTTTATCTCATCAGAAGGCAAGGGTCACCTCAAACACACGCCCCAGATGGTTGCACGGCCTTTGTTTCCTCTTAACTTCGCAGCACCTAACGTCAAAAACTGCTTACAACCACTTTTCTTTTAAAATCGCGAGTGTAAAAGTTGAAAAAGCCTACGTTTATAAACACGCATCCAGGCAGAATGTGTAGACGGAATTAAAGAAAACAGAAAAATCCCTTTTACGCCCAGCAAAAAAACTTCACAAAAATTATAAATAACTTGATTTAGCTAAAATACATATTAATAAAAATTCAACAGGAACAAGACTCGCACTGATCATTAAAGCTCTTTATATATTCCACAGTAATCTCTTCTCACTCCCAGCCCTCAGCAGTAAGGCGTGAGGCTTATCCAAGACTAGCACCAAAAGGGAATTAATCTAAAGCCAGCAGTCTTCAACTTAACCTATCTGCCTACTTGTAGCAGCACGCACTCGTCTACAGCATATGTTTAATTACCATTCTTTGCTGCCACCTCATTTCTCAATACACTGGCTATGCAGAATTAGTGGTGTACGTCAAAATTCTTGATTAAAAAAAAAAGAGAGAGAGAACAAAGCAGCAACTGCATTTAAGTATTGTTTTCTTCTCTATTTAGAGGAGAAAAAATATTCACTGAAAAAAAAAAAAAAGAGAGAGAGAGAGATTAGGCCACAGCCAGGCCCATCAGATGTTCTGCATCACTGCTCAGGCACAAAGCTCTTTCTGGGGCTGGAGAAAGCCAAAGGGAGCTGAAGACATGCCTGGGTGCCTTCCTCCCCCCACCACAAAGTTTTCCAAGCCCCTCAGCGCTACACACACAGACAAACACATTCAGCACAAGGTCGATCGTATTTACCTTCGGTAACAAAGCAAAGAGTGCAATAGTAATCTTTAAAACACTAATTATTGTGTTTGTGTGGGTGCAGAAGAGGCACAGACAGGGCCTCAGTGCCCTTCTGGTTGTGCAGCTCACAGGGCAGGGAAGCTGCTTTTCCACACCCAGCTCTGCCAGGGGCTTTCCTTGGTGACCTTGAGCGAGTCAGACTCCTTTCCTCAGAGAAAGGAAAGCTGCAGATACTTCTCCAGTTTTCCTTAAGTTGGTTTGATCTGTGCTCTGGGGTGTAAAATATATAAATATATATTAAAAAAAAGTGTTTCTTCCATAAAAACAAAGTGTTTTGTAGAAAAGCTGCAACAAAAATCCAGAAGTAAAAAGGGGAAGGTCTAAATTAAAATTTTATTCATGAAAACAAACCCCTTTAAATATCAACTGGTAAGTGCATTACCAAGGAGAGTTTTAATAAACAGAATGCGTGGACTCACATTTTTCTTTACACTTTTAACAGATGAGGGTAATACAGATTATCAATCCAAGTGTCAAGAGAAACTGCCTGCTCATATAATACCAGTATTAGCATCCTCCTCCTCAAGGACATACTTTCTTCTTGTTGTATTAGGCTACAAAATGAAGGTGAAAACAAAGTACTTCATAGCATGACAGATCTTTTATTCAATTTTAGAAGCTATCCAGCATTTTATACTCTATTTATTTTTTCATATAAGCCAGGTACTTCCTTGATGCTACGATTTAAAAAAAAATACTTACTATCTCATTTAAGAACTGTTTCTGTCAGAAGTACCCAGTAGATATGTGCTCATTCTCTTCTTTCAAATAACATGGTGATTTTTCTTAAAAAAAAAAAAAAGGCATAAAATCTGTGTTATGAAGATATCCAGAAGCCCCAAAATTCCAATTTGCAGGAGGGAAGGGGGGCAGAGATGGAGCAGGAGACACGGCACAAAGTAAAAAAGAAAACAAAACCAACCAAACTTGAAAAGTTAAATATGTCTCCAGTATACTTAATATCAAGTAGTTACAACATTTTATAAATACTGCTCATCAAGTAGGTATCTGAGTAGCATTTATGTAAAATAATCTGGTTTTAAGTCATGCCAATCAGATTATACCATTTACTGAGGTAAGAAACATCTGTCAGAAATTAGGACTGTGAAACAGGAACGTTAGTTTTTGTTGTGCAAGATGCATATTGCTGACACACGCTGATAGTATCTGCACAGCAGTCACTGCATAAGCAATGGTCTTAACACCTATTGAAGATAGATCCAAAATAATATTTATTTTTAAAAAAGAATGCATCGGTTTCTACTAATAACACACAGAAACACTGGCTATTTTCCTAAAGCACACATTGTAACCAGAAAAAAAAGAGCTCAGACTACCCCAGTAACACCAGACAGGTCCTCAGCAAAGAAATGACATTTTGCCTCCAGGAAATTCAAGTTAAGACTTTTCTGCTGTGACCACAATTTTGGTTGCTCAATTTCAGCCTGGTTTTTAAAGACTACTGAAATCAGCATCAGGTTTGGGAAAGTGAGAGAGGGGGGGGAAAAAAGTCAGAAGCTTCTTTTGAATTGCATCAAGGCATTTAGTTTTTAATTCTGCCTGCGGGATCTCACAGTGAAGTCACCTGCAAAAATCACAAAGCTTCGGGGGACAAAGGGTTAAACAGGTTTTGTACAACTGGGAGGCACATAAAAGCTCTAAACTGCCTGTCAGATCAACTGGCAATGCCTGGCTTGTTCTAGGGTTGTGCCCAGAGCCTGAGCTCCTGGGGGGGGTGTCCCGGAGATCTCATCAGCACCGAGCCAACCAGGGTTTCTCCCTCACTAAAGGGCATCATTAGGATCTCTCTGCTATTCAACTGATTGTTTTCCCATCAGTTAATATCTCTATTTACCAAACGTCCATCAGACTGGCAGGCGAGGTGGAGCACTGTGAGAAGGGCACCGGGACAGGGCCAAACAGAAAACACTTGTCCGAGTCCCACTGCCCTGAGGAACCAAACTGAATTCGGTATTTGCAAACTTGGAAGGAAGCAGTCAGAGCTTTACCAGAGCAGTGCTGGACAGCAGAACACAGATCTGTTTTCAGTTCCTCTCCTGCAACACCTCAGCCACCAGATGAACACACCAGCATCAGAGATCTCCTCCAAGACAGAGGAGAGCAGCCCATTCGCTTGTTGTAACAAACCCCAAGAGCTGCAGCCAGGAGCACAGCAACTGCATCAGCGTGAGGGCTGGAGCACCTCTCCTGGGAGCAAAGGCTGAGAGTTGGGGCTGTTCAGGCTGGAGAAGAGAAGGCTCCAGACTTCAGACTTTCCAGTACCTAAAGGGGCTACAAGAGAGCTGGAGAGGGACATTCCACAAGGGCACGGAGTGATAGGACAAGGGGGAACGACTCTGGAGTGAAATAGAGAAGGTTTACATTAGATATTAGGAAGAAATCCTTCCCTGTGAGGGTGGAGAGGGCCTGGCACAGGCTGCCCGGAGAAGCTGTGGCTGCCCCATCCCTGGAAGTGTCCAAGGCCAGGCTGGATGGGGCTCTGAACAAACTGGTCTACTGGAAGGTGTCCCTGCCCATGGCAAGGGGGTTGGAACGAGATGATCTTTAAGGTGCCTTCCAACCCAAACCCTTCTATGATTATTATTACTTTGGACTTGGTAATTTGCAGTCTTAGCCACTTCACAGTTACTGTTTATCTCTCAAATAGTTACTAGAAGCTGAAGAACAAATGCATTGTTTTGAAGGACATCTGCATATTCATGTAGGAAATAGAAAAAATTCAGTACATTCATCTTGCTAATAAAGAAAGTTTCCAAACCAGAGATGCCCTCAGGACAAATGGAATATGGGTCTTTTGTTTTTTTGGTAAAGCCACAAATGCTTTTACTGAGACAACTGCAGAACAGCCTGTAAAGGTGAGAGTGCCTGAAAAGTGTGCTAAAAATTAAAACATGTTTATTGATTGTGTGACAATCTTCTGCATCCTAATTAATTTGCTTTTCTGTGTTAGTATCCAGAATTTTGCAAACATCCTCTCCAGGCACTGAAACTGCACTGTAATCTTTGTTCCTCTTTATTTTCTCAAATTTGTTTTTTATGTGTGTGGGGTTTTTTTTGTTAATTACTATTGTTATTTTGCGAGTTTGTGCATAATATTTAAGAGTGAAAAAGATGATCTGCCCCAAGTTTCCCTTTTAGCAAGAGTCAAACAAACATCATATTTGTTCACAGGAACTGTTGACAAATGGTTCATTGCCATTACATCAAATCTCAAATTATGGTTCCTGAAGTCTGCCTTACTCTGAGCTCAGGTTTGCTAAGGCTGTCTTGAAAATCTGCCTTTGATTACCTGGTCTCTAAATCTGCCACCCTTGCCCACTACCAAGCTCTTGCCCCTCCACCCACACCTTCTCTAGCACAGATTTCTCCTGAAGGAGAACCAGAGTGACAGGTTTCATGTCCTCCAAGGGTCTCTGAACACCTGAGAGGCTCAGTTACCATTCTGCTGCCACCAGAGAAGGTCCTTCTTATTTAACTCTGAGCATTTCAACAGACAAAACTGAAAGAAAAACAACATTTTACTTGGAGTGTCAAAATCCAAGTCCAGTCCTTCAACAGAGATAATTCTGCACAAGAGAGAAGCAGCATCACCTCCATGAATTCATTTGACTCTCTGCAGTACAGACAAACTCTTAATTCCATGCTCTAAACTAGATCAGGACATTTTTCTCTTGAAGTTTGAAAAAGCAAGAGATGACTTACATAAGCTCATTCTAGAATATAAACTGCTGAGAAGCTCTGCATAGGACATTCTCCTGTCAAAAATTCAGTCCAATAGTGAATTTATAGTTGTCTTCCTCCAACTGGTGAATTTTATAGCAGGATACATCTTGAGTAATCCCCAAAAGCGCAGAGTTCTAAAGCAACACTTCATCACCTTCTGGACCACGGTCACCTCTTCAGCCTTAGTATCCTTTGAGCTACATTTTATAATAGAAGTGGTCAGAATTCAGTGGTTTTTCTTTTCCAATCTCAACCCACTGGTAGCAGCGAGGTGGGGGACAAAACAGAGCAGGAGGAATGCAGTGTTAATGAAGTTTGCCACACCTCCCCTTACCCCCCCAATGCTGTGCAGCAGAGCAGACAGCACCGCAGCCTCCCAGGCCCTGCTGCTGAGACAGCAGATGTCAGAAGGACCACTAAGTTACCTTTATTTTTATTGTTTCATAAATAAAGACTAGCCATTTTTTGAACCCATATGGGTTGTATTAGTTTTCAGGCATGAAAGTTGTAGCAGATTTCCTTGTGGGTGGACTCACCCACTCATTTTCTCCCACTTCCTTCCATTTATTTTTCGAAGTCTTTACTGTAAAGAAGGATAAAGTCAACACCATGAAAGCCTTAGAATGGTTTAAAATTGCTCCTTCCTTAGGGCACTGATTCCAATTTTCTGTCTCTTCATGTTCTAGCCTATTTACAAAAAAACCCAACCAACAAAACCATTGCTATCCTCAAGACATCTTTGAGAAGTTCCTTCACAATTCCAGAGCTTAAAGCTAAATCTGCTTCGTGGAGATCTGGAAGGAAGAGGTGAAAAGAGGAGGAAAAGTGAACCCTACACATGCTATTCCTCATCTTACTGCAACTTAAATTCTGATGATTTGCTCTGCCTCAGGTTCAGTGTGTGCACCAGTCTGCCCTGCTTCTCTTCAGCCTTCTCCAATGGGGAGGATCAGGGGTGAGACAAAACAACCCAAATGGTCACCAGAACCTTTGAAAACTTCATTTATCTATGGGGAAAACCTTCCATTTATGAGGTGAACACAGCAGAAGGGGGAGGACCTCAACCCTTTAATGCTGCTTAAAGAAAATGCATTCTGAGGGGATTACTTTTGTTCGGTGGAAGGGATCCATGAGTGGATCAATTGACTTTTCTTAAGATCCATCTTTATTAATTCAAGGATAACCTGGAAATAATTAGCCACATCTGCTAAGAGGGACATAGGAAAATGAAGTTGCTTATGGGTCAGCAAGTCTCTGTAGTGTCTGTTCATATCTGGGCTGCTTTCTCGCTCATCCAATACCAGTTACAGGAAAGAAAGAAAGAACAATTAATTTTACTCTCTGTGGCTGCAGTTATCAGAAATGGTGCAGTCTGGACACATCCCCCTTGTCCTGCCTCTCCTTCAGATGCTAAATATAAAGTTAAGAGCAACAGCTTACCAAAAAACTTAGAGCTGCAAACACCTTTTCAGCATAAAGTTGTACCTGATTAACATGAGTTGTACCTGATTCCCCGTGTTACATAAACCACAAATATAACATTAGAAATTCCTCAGACTTCCAAACCATTAAATGCAATTACAAACTGAATAAAAAAATAATCCATGAGCTCACATTATGCCATTTATATATATATATACACAAACATACTGGTGGAACAGTTCACGTTGTACTTCTCAGTGAAGGATGAGCATAGCATAAATCCCCTATGTATAAACAAACTCTTATAGGCTCAGGCTATTTAAGTTTAAAGTTCCAGTGTTGCAGAACAAATCAACAAGCCAGTGCTGATACCCTCCAAGCCTAAGAAAACAGAAAATTAAAAATTAATTATTAATTTTTACGAAACATCTTTTTCAAGTTTTACGGTACAAACATTAGGGCTGCTCTAATGACCAAGCAAATTCTGTGCCTGAGCTGTCAAGCAAAGACCAGTGTATTTAAAAAAATAAGAAAATATTGTAAAATAGACACAAATCTCCCTTTCCCTCTCCAATTTGCATAATTTGGATTGAAAAATTTTAAAAAAACAGTTTGCTTAGGAGAACCACTAGTAGAGGCCAGGTGTCCCTGAGCCTCCAAATCACAGAAAACTCAATTCTTATTCACTTTAATCAATCCCTCTCCCCATTTTCGTACCAAGAAGGGACATTCCATTTACAAGGGCTCTAACCTGTATTGCTGCTTCATGAGAACAGCAATAAACTTTCAAGGAGCAGCTCCTCAGGCAGTCATTTTCTGCTGTTACAGGCAGTGAAAGGTCATCTTCAGCTAACACAAAACCTTTTATTCCATGCAGAATCCACCACCTGAAATAGCCTCATTTGCTCCTCCAATTACACAAGACAGCCCAGTTCTGCTGAGCAAGTTCTGTTTGCCTAGGAAAATGCCTGCAGAGAGGTATCAAAGAGCTCAGAGAACACACGAACATGTTGCTTAGTTTTAAAAAAAGGCTTCCAGGAGCTCCCCACCAAATACAGCTCGAGCTTGTTTAGGTAACAAGATGGAACAGCACTCGGTGTGTCAAAGGCAGCTCATACCACCTTCCCTGATGCATAAATTGATGAGCAGACCAATAAAACATCTTCTCTGTAGCTCCAAACTCAGCTGAGCTTTAAGTGTGCTAAACTTCACCTGTTTGTTAACTGGAGGACAAACTTCAGCACGAAAGGCAGTGCTTTGATGAAGCTGGAAACACACGCAAGAATTCTGTGAGGAAAATTAAACCAGGCAAGACCAAGATGTACAAAACCAACTGATCCAAGCTGGGAAAGAGCTGTTTGGGCACAGCCCTCCTTCAGATCTACAGAAGGGATGTTAAATAAGTATCCCGTGTCTTCAAACGGTAAACAAAACATCAAAAAGCCACTTTCTGATGGCAGCCTGAATGACCTACATTAGCAAACATCACAGGAACAACACTGTCAGCATGTAACAGCATCTGACAGGGCCAGGAGCTCGTCTCTTGTGCAGCGCTGAGCTGGAGAGCACAGCTTCCAAAAAAAACCTCTGGGACTGCTCTCCCCAATCCCATTTGATGCATTTCAACCAAGAGTCAGTACTAAAGCTTTTGAGTGAACATGAGATAGGGATAAAAATCAGTGACTGCATAACCAGAGATAGAACATAAACCTCGTTCTGCCACCCAGACGTGGAGCACAGGGGTAGTAAACTTCAACGGGGAGCAGGGAAATTCAATTACCCCGAAATAAATGCATAGTAAGAATTTTTAAATTGCAGAAACTGCCAGCTTAATAGGTTAAATACCTTCAAGGAATGACTTTAGTCAACTCTGGCTAGAAGGACAGACTTCCTTTATCCCCTCAAGTTTGGAAGGATGCAGGTCATTAGACAAAGCCTGATCACTGTCCTCAAAATTTCTACTTAAAACCCTACCTGAGGAAGTTCTACATAAAAACATTTCAATAATTCAGTTACTGATGTTTCCAGAACCTCAACCACAGTCACCACCTCTAACATGTCACTGTATCATTTGGCTCCCTCACCCTTCTCTATCGAAAAGCCTCAGGTTTGCTCCACTAAAACATCTAAGACAATCTGAATCACAACATAAGTTCTATTAATCCGGGAAATACAGTTCCACTATTTCTCTATATTAAGCCTTTCACAGAAACAGTTATCACAGATAACTCTCACAAATTACCATGAAAAAAAAAATTAAATAATCAAACCATGTGAAACCATTCCAGTAAGTCATCTGAATGGACAATAACTAGTAACTTTAGTTTTAAAGATCTTCTTAAAGGAATAATTAGTGAATGAAGATGTAATCTGGAAACCATCTCTGTGCCAGAGTTAAACAATTTGAGAATTTCTTAAGAAGTTTCACATCTATCTCAAGTGTGATTCCAGCCCACTAATGGAAGCACAGGTGTTTTAACACCCCACTTCTGTTATCCTGACCCTTTGTCAGATCAAGTCCTGGAAAAAAAAAAAAAAAAAGTGCTTGCTGCAAAGAACAGACTTTGTTAGTGCTGGTAAGTCTGACCCTTCCTTATGAAAACCTGGTGAACGTCAGCTTTGTACCTGACAAAGTAACTTCTGCAGCTTTTCATATTCAGGTTATTGATCTGCCTGCAGGAGACACCACAGCCAACATAAGGTGATGGGATGTTTTCTTAAAAATATCTTCTTAACCTCCTGCAAATAAAAAAGGGAAGGGGGGAGGAAGCCATAGGTACAACATGCACAATTTTTGTTACTACTTCCCTTTTCCCGTCTTCTGCTGAGCAAACAAACCCGGCACAAATAATTTATGAGCTAAGACACGAGCTGAGCAGTGGAGCTATACATTAAGAGCTGCCCAGGATGTAAAAATAAACTCAAGGAAAGATCATATAAATCCTTTATTTATGGTCATTTTAGGCGTAACTTATAACAAAGTGGCTGATTAAAGTTCAGCTGTGCAGTGTTTTTCCTCTGGGTTCACTGCAGTCCGTGATGTTACTCTTCAAACAAGCCCATGTGTATTTTGGGAGAAGATCCCAAGCCACTCCCAGCCCAGGTCTTGCGGAACAAAACACACACTAACATTTTGTATAAACCAACTGCACAAGATCCAGCTTGATTTTCAGATTCTTGCTCTCAGTAACACTTTTATCCCCACCCTTCCTTTACTCCACAGCTCTTGCTGTGAAAACCTCGGGCACCAACACACTGACACTGCAGCAGGGGGTCACCGAAATTCAGGGAAACTGCACTTTCTGTGGGATGCTGGTTTAAAAACTGAGTGAAAATGCATCACAGGCCTCAGCAGAATAAAGAACACACGTTTAGGTACCATAATTATTGGTTCCTTCAGTTTGCCAAATTTCATCTTTTCCTTGAGTAATTCTGCACCAGAACGAGACCTTTTCAGTGACAGCCATTGAAGGCTGTGCTGGAAAGGACCAACAGAGTGTCCCTCACAATGACCTGATGCCCTGCCTGTAGCTCACTGCCCTCCATCTGCGAGGCTGGCTCTGCTCCTGGATCTAGTTCTTATCTTGTAAAAGGAGACAGATGAATTCTCCAGTCACTCTTAGCAGACACCCATCCCCTAACTTGCCTATACAAGAACTTCCATAAACTAAAAAAAAAAAGAACAAATCCTGCTACTACAAAAGTAAAAATCAACCTTGGGAGCTCCTAACCCCTTACCAAATACCCTTTAAAAATCCCTCTAAAACTTGTATGAAAATGTCCTATTTTTGTAACCTTGGCGGAGTCAAAATTCTAATTTAGATCTCCAAGTACATCACTTGAATAATCCTTATCAACATCCCTTCAGGTGTTCCTGCACAACCAGCACTGGCCAGTTTGCCAGCAAGAACACACATGCGGGTGTGCAGAGTGGAATGAACTTCCTTCACCTGGGAATCTGAGCTGCCAGGCCCTGGACACACATATTTATTGTGTGTTCCTCTGGATTCCTTTGACACCAAAACAGGTAAACAGCTTCTCTCAGCACCACAAGCACCTGTTCCAAGCCAAACATTACCACAAGTTATTTATTTTGTGACAGCAGGTAGTACAGACATCTAAGTCCTGCTGCAATTCCTCTGATGTTCTACTGCCAAAAATCTGGAGAATCCCATAGTTTCTGTCTTAGGTGTCCACTCCCCCCCCCCCTAAAAAAAAAAAAAACAAACCCCATAGAATTTTCAGGGTTTTCTTCTTTTACACTTTGGACAAAAGCTCTGTCAAAAACTTGCCTTTTTTTTTTTTTTTCCCTCTTTAAGAAGAACACCAACTCTCAATATGTTTAAAATACAGCACTGGATGATGCCCTTTCCCTGCACCCCTAATTATTTGAGATAAATTACCAACCTCTCAAATGGAAGACTAAGAAACCTCTTTCAGGAAAACCTGGCTGAGGAGTGTCACCAGGTGCCTGCATGACACTGAAGCTCAAGTTGCTTCTCCGTCATCCTCAGTGAGAAATTATATATATATATTTATATAAATATATTATGTATATAATGTTATTATTTCTAAAACAAAACTTTTCAAGCTAGGAATAAAATGAACTATCTAAAAGAATGAAGAACATGTGCCGTTGGTTTAATTCAAAGCTGGAGTACAACACTGGAAATCAGGATATTTCACCTTATCTGGACTGGAGCAGCCACACCTTTTACTGCCACTTGCAAAAAGGTGAACGACTTTCCCCAGGAAAAGCATCCTTATCCCTCTGAACGGCATAATTCCTAAAGACATCATGTGGAATATTAATTTCTAAGGAAGCAGATAAAAATTTCCAGTTTGTCCTCAAATAGAGATTAATTAGAACAAAGAAGAAAAAAAATTTTAGACGCTATCCATTCAAGTGATACAATTTCTATCTGATGCCCCCCTGACTGCTGGAATTCTTCCTCTCGGAGGTGAGTGCACAGGAGTAAGCAAGAACAATCCTCACAGCAGTGTGGGTGTCCCCAAAACCTTGGGAGCCAGAACTCCAGACAGGAAACAACAGAGGAACGTGGTGAACTGCTGATTGTTCGTTCTAAACTATCAGACTATTGATCCAGCCTGATAACCTTCATAGGAACAGGGGGCTTTTCATGTCATCAACTCTCACTCCTTCCCCCCCATCATGTCAGTCCCAGTGAGTGACCAGTACACCAAATTTCACCTTCTCTGAGCATCAGACTAGAGCAGATATTAAGGGTGTCACAACATTCCCAATACTCCTGATTTATGTCCTGAATTCCTTTTTTTTTTTTTAATACTACTCTCAATAATCTGCATCGAAACTTCTTTCCTTCCACCCCATCTCCTCCTTTTTCCTCCATCCTTATCCACACTCCCAGAAAAACAATGTCCTCCAGCCAGGGCAAGTTTCTTAACTCTGAACCATTTCACAGGCAGTGGTGGCAAAGGGGGGATGTTCCTGAGAGCTGGAAGAAAGCAAAAGGAACTCCTGTCTTCCAGAAGGGAGTTGTGTGGATGGCTGTGGGCTGGTCACTCTTACTCCACTCCTGACAGGGTGATGGAAAAAAACAACCCTGAAAACCATTGGTGAACAAACAGCAAGGACAGTGAGGTGACCCAGGGTAGTCAGCATGGATATATGGAAGGGAAAACACACCTGACCAACCTAATGGACTTCTGTGATGGATGCACCAGCTTGTTGAACGACAACTTGTCATTTCTCTTAATTCCAGCAAGGCTTTCAACACTGTCTCCCCTGCCAGCATCCTAATAGACAAAGTGATGAAGTTATGGACGAAATAAACGGACAGTGAGATGACCTGGAAACTCTCCGGACTGCCCAGCTCAAATTTCTAAAGGAAAAACACTAAAATTTCAGTAACTTGCCAATTCTTGAGGCGCTTAATACATCTCACCATCTCAGCACTACTCCACAGGTCAGCCTCACTGATAAAAATGTTGTTCTTACCAAACCAAGCTGCTGCCATTGTCCTTGTGGGCATTTGCTATAAAATATGGATGGGAACAGGGAAGAGGGCGGCATCAAAAGCACAGCCAAAATAAGCACAGAAAGTTTCACTGGAAAGGCTTGCAGAGAGATAAGATTCAATGTCAAGACCTCAGCTGTCACCTCCCCAAGTGTTCAGCACAAAAAACACCCCAGATATCCAACAGCACTAGCTTTAAAAAGGATAAATACCTTGTTTTCCCAAGTATCAGAGGCATTACAACAATGGGAAAATGCATTTTGTGAGGTAGAGATGATGAACTTCTTAAAGCTACTCTAGAGAACTGTAAAATTGGAAGGCTTAGCACACAAATAGCAAGGGAAACTTGCTCAAAGTGGCATTTAAGGTTTTTTTTCAGCAATAATCTCACCCAGTAGTAACAGGAGTTTTGTGATACAGAATTTGGAAATCTAGAAATATCACTTGCCTCACTGGTAGGGAAAAGAATTAAAACTACAGGGCACATCTGCATCAGAAAAAGGAAATTCTTCTCAGACTTTACAGGTCTTGTAAAGCCATTACAGCCTTTACAAATGTATCAAAATTAAGTTTACAGAAGCACAAAAATCAGAATTCTTAACAGCACTTGCAAAAATTCCTGGAAGAAAAAAATTCCTGATTTTCAAAGGGATTACTGAAAATACAGCTTTTAATGAGAGAGTGCAGGTTTCCTCGTGTAATCCCTTAAGCACCACGCCAGGCACTCTGACATGAGAGGAACTGTTCAGCCTTGGTGCAGCTCGTATTTAATTCTCATTCAAAGTTGAAGTGACAAACCAAAAAGCCACTTTTTTGTACCTTTTTTTTTTTTAATTTTTTTTTACTTTTGACTACACAGTTGGTTACCTTTTCCCCCCGTTTAAGCAGAGGTATTAACAACAGCTCGTGTTACTGAGTTTATTCTCAGCTGCATGAATAATCGCTGCATAATTTATTACCCCCAGCAATACATGTGAGCGTTTATTTTGGGAATTCTGCACAACCTCAGTTCCATCAGTTCTTGCTACTGCAACTCTCTGGCAGTTCCTCAGCTGATTTTTTCATTTTCCAACTCTGAGCACCTCAGCAAGCACACGAGGCACTGGGGGCTTTGGAGAGTGGAGTTGCTGTATTCGAGATCATCACACAGGCAGGTGGAGATTTGGGATAAGGAAGATGTAGGAGAAAAGGGCAGCAGCAGGTTGTTCTGAGGCCCTGAGCTCCCGTGGAAGGTGCCAGGAGCTGCACCTGGATTCATTAAGGGATCAGGTGCACAGAGGAGTGGAACAGAGCAGGCTCCATCCTAAGGAAGCAGCAGGGCCATGCACACCAAGAACAGACTGAATGAGGACAGGCTTGCAAGTCACAAAGACCTTCTTCAGGTTGAGCTGAAGTTGTGTAACTTCCTTTTTTTTTTTTTTTTTGTCCTAAATGACACTTGGAACTAAAAATAGTTCCAAAGCCATTTAATATTGCAAGATAACGATGATTCTGTGTGAATGGTGCTTACCCAGATTCTACCACGGTACATCAAAAAATGCACCCAGAAACAGCAGGTATCAAATATGCTGCATATCTGGGATTAAGCTACACACAGAATGCTTATTTCCTATTAACTTTTTTATACCTTATGCTAAGAGACAGCCAGATTTTACTTGACTCAGATGCTGTCTGGAGGAGAACATCATCAAGAACAAACATCTGTACCTTAGAATCCATTCTGTGAGAAGTTTTTTTTGTTCTTTTTTTAACCAAAACCCATTATATGCTCATTTCTTAGGTTTGTCTTTATTTTCATCGAGTTCTTTGATACAGCTTTTTGCCGCCTTACGATTTCTTGATTCTGTGGTGAGCATTTGCACTACAGGGTCAGGAACAAAAGGACCAACTGAAGAAAAGTCACTTCCATCGCATAGATGCAACAGCTGCTTTAAATTCAGAGTGTGACAAAATCCGTGAGGGATTGTTTCTAATCCCAGCAGTGTCAACAGGGAAAGTTTAACTGCACTTACCAAAGGAAACTGGTATTTCATGCCTCCAGGCAGACTGTGAACACACTCAGGTTGCAAGAACTTCACATACAGACAGGACTGTTCTCTCTACCCACCTTTAAAACTACATTTTGGCAAGTTGCTCTCCAAGCCCTTCCTGGTTCACATTCCAAAAGTTTTCAGTGCTCATCTCCGTGGCCTCCACATGACGAGGTGGTAAAAACCCCAAGTTGCCCATGAGCTTCAGAGCAGTGACACAGATTAATGCAGGATAACACTCCTGAGTAATGGTTTAACCAACAACCTCATCAACTGATGGATTCACCTGCACACAAACAATGCTTTACAAGAAGATCTTGCTACGAAAACAAGTGGTCTGGGTGACCTTGGTGTAACACTGACTGTATCAAATTTACGTGTAACACAACCTCAAACAAGACACTACAATCGAGACGATTTCAAATATCCTCCTCCCTCCTGCAAGGTCTTCAAACACTGCAAAAGCCCCCCCCATCCTATATTACGATGAAAATTTAAAGTACTCAAACGAGGTGGCCAAAGTGAGAACATTTCTAGTGACATCTATTGTCCACTGCTGAAAGCAGCACCCAGGAAAAAGAGATGAAGTTCTTCCAAAGTTGAAATAAGAAAATGCCATTATTTATTGCAGTGATGAGCTCTGGTGATTAAAACTTCCCATCTGAATGCAGGACTTTATCTTTATTCCGTTATATTATATCTTTTATCCAGACTGTTTTTCCAATTCATTATTATTCAAATTTCTTTTGCATTCTAATCCCATCATTCAACATGCTCGAACATCATTTTATGTTGGTGTTACCGTCAGATAAAGGCACATAAAGTCCATCACCACGGTCATTAATAAAAATATTGTAATAACCAAGACAAGTCAGATCCCTGAGACTCCATCCTTCCCTTCTGACAATATTTTTTAAGCACGTTTTTAAAACAGGTTTCCTCAGTTCCCTTATCAGTGGGAATTGCCAAATCGTGGTGTGTAGCTTTTATATCCTCCATAAGGGCCTCCTGCCATGCCATGGGAAAAGCTCACCATTCCAAAATCCTGGGCAAACTTCTGCCCTCTCTCAGTGCTTCCAGGACACAGCTAAAAAGCACAGTTAGGACACTCCCACACCCATCCTCAAATTAAAAAGAATAATCTCGCTGTGATTCACTAGACCAACTCTTCAAGTCCCAAATATAAACCCAGAAAAGGTTTCATCAAACATCCTCGTTCTAGAAGCTGCAGAGAAGAAAAACCCACAACAATCCTTATCTTGCCACAAGCCTGACCTAAACACCAAGTACCCATTTTTCCAATAAGTACTTGCCTGCCTGACAACCACTCTCAGCACTCAAAATAATGCCAAAGATGCCTTCCTTCAGAGAAAACTTGTTTAGAAGTTTTCTTCTAAAAGAAAACACATTTAGAGTTCGCTTCACTGTTTCTTGAAAACATGGGGTTTTTTTTCTTTCAAAAAAGCTGCTCTGAAGTTCTTGTGAAAAGACTACAACATCTCAGTTCTCAAGCTTTTAAATGAAATTGCCACTTGATTCCAACAGTAAGAAGTAACTACCTCAGAGCAGGGATTACACCTCAGCAGGAAGAAATAAAAGGACACACAAAGATACACGAGCAAAAATCACCCAGGCAGAGGGCAAGGACAAAAGGCAGCAGGTCTGACAGTGAACATCCAACGCCTCGATCAACCAGCACTTAAATCAGGATTCCAGAATTCACACGACACACAGATGGATAAATTCCATCTGCCAGGGAACAGGAGGCATCCTCACTCTGAGCTCTGCCTCACAACTTGAGCCCACGGCACAAATGCATTCATGAAGTTCAACGCTTGGTTAAAGACCAAACGTAACAAACAATAAACAAAAACAATGCTATTTTTAAATAATCAGGTCAGTGGGTTTTGGTTTGTTTGTTTGTTTGTTTTTGGTGTGGTTTATTGTCAGTTCTTTTAGTTTTTGGTTTAGGGGGTTTTGTTTTTAATTTTTAAACACCACTGATAGGAGAGACAAGGCCCAATAAACCAGGAGGTATTTCCAGCTCTGACCCAGGTCCCCTGTGACCCCAGCCGGGTGAACACGTGTCACCTTCCCTACTGCCACCTGAGGAGATTCCTGCCACCCAGAAACTCCTCTGTCCTCCTTTCCCTGCACATTGTCCCTGTGAATCACCACTAATACTATTTGTGGCTGCTCCTAATCTGTTCCCCTGACAGGTGCACCACACGTTGTGCTGAGTAGCTTTAAGCACTATCTCACACATATTTAACAACTGCCTATAAATACACCTCAGTTACCTCCTCCCCTTGTCAAAATACACTATTTGAGTGAAAAAAAAAACCCATACCTTAACAGGTTTTGTTTCAACCTCAGATCCCCACACGACTAAGTACCACGACAGTGCCAATAAGAACCGATATTCTGATTATATAAAGCATGACTGTATCACAAGCAAGCCCTTAAAAGCTGCCTGCTGTCACATCAAGACATAAGTGAAAGAAGAGAACTTACCTGCTGGCAAGGGAAGTCTTGAAATATCTGTAACAATAAAGAAATACATTTAGAAACAGAAGGAAAAAAAATAGCTCTCCAATTGCATTGGCCTAATAAATTTTCTGCAGGGCTGTACTTGTTTAATAAAGCACATTATCTGAGGCAATTTGCTGGCTGCCAGGGATGCCACAAGCAAATCAAAAGCATTTTCCTTGTCTCACCCCGTTCATTAACAAGATTACTCTTTGCTCACCTAACTGAAGGACAAAGATTACACTGCGAGGCAATGAGTGTAATTACTGCAGCAGAATACAGGTCACTATGCACAAATTAGGAGTTACACACAGAATTCTCCATCACCTGCAGAGTTACTGAGCTCAGAGTGTCAAAGATAAACTTTCTGTAGTAAATTCCAAGGCTTCCTTGAGCTGCAAACAGTGACCAGTCTCAGAGTTCTAAATGGATCATATTAAAAATTATACACTAAAAAAAAAAAAAATGGAAATTAAGTTTTCCCAAATAGTTAATTATATTAACTATAACTCATTATATTCTTTCTGCCTGCTTATCATACATGTGCTTGTCATTTCAGTAGCTGAGGGAGTCATTTCAGTAGTTGAGGTGCCCACCAGAGCTCAGAACAGAAACCAGAACCCACAAAGAACTAGAAGACAAGAATTCTTCGAGTCTGTAAGGACAAGGACTGGCACACACATCAAGGGGTTAATGAAAATTGAATAAATACAAGTTGGAGGGGGGGATGAGAAAGGGGAACCAGTAAAACAAATGAGAAAAAAACCTGAACTGAACCCAAGAAAAAGGTCTATACAGTTATTTAAAGGAAGTAGCAATGCTGAGTAATAAATTGTCATACTGGGTACAAAATCCACATGGAAAATGAACTTTAACTGTAGGTGTAGCAAGTGAAACAGGTGCAGTCCTACTCTGAGGAGATGGGAAAGAGCAACACAGGAAGCTGAAACACTCAAAGTACAAAATGAAAATGGGATGGGACACCACAAAAAATCCCCAGAGAAAACACTGCCTGCCTCATTCTGGTAGAACAGGTAGTTTAACAAGACTGTAAGGTACATTTCAGAGACGCTCATCATCTGCTGGGGAACAAAACATGTTACATTTCTTACATTTTCACATGCAAGAAATGCCTCGAGACAGGAAAAACCAGGCCAAGGAGACACAGGAACTGTGGGGAGCAAAAAACTCATGTCACCTCCTGCCCCAGCTCCTGCACAGACCAGATCAGCACGTGTGGAATGGAGATTTCTTCCATCAGAAAGAAGTGTTGCAGCGACAGTTAATTTGGAAAGTCACGTGAAGATAAGTGTTGCATCCTTTTGTCTGTTTACATATCTTTAATAGTCTCCATGTACGTTTTTTTTTTTTGGTAAAGTCACAAAAAAATCCCTGCTTGTCACTAGGCTACACAGTATCCACAACTGCAGCCACGTGAGTAAAACATCTAAAGCTACGGATTAAAAACACCATATTTGATTTTCATTGTTCTACAGTGATGGGAACTAATCCCTGAGTCCCATTAAAATTAACAAACATCAAGAAATTTAAGTAACTACAAAAACTTACAAACTGCATGAAAATCTTCTTCTAATTCCTACCGTATTGGGAGTGTTTTATCACAGCATTTATTACCCAAAGCAGACTATTTGGTTACGTGTGCCCACACAACACATTTCAATAAAATAACAGTAAACACAACCACCAGAAAAGTGTATTATCATATATACACAGAGAGGCAGAGACACACCCATTGCCATCTCAGGATTTGAACACTCTGCAGCCAAGGCACACACATATTTTTAACTGAAGAAAGACCTGATCATATTCCAGGGTTTGTCCCCAACACCTGAGCTGCCGTTTCCGCCGTGATCCGTCCCTGCCAGCACTCACACAGATCCTGTCACTGCACCAGGGCCCTCCCGAGTGAGGCACCCACACCACCAGCACCGTGGCTGTGTTGAAGTCAAACGCTGCACAGATTTGTTACTTCCACGTTCCACTGCAAATGAGTCCCATCAGTGCATTAAGGGAAGAGATGCTGCACCCCTGGGACAACTACACTGAACAAGCTTCCTGCAACTGCACCTTCTCCTGTTACAATTTAGTTTTAAGAGACTGTTTCCTACGATTAATTGACACACATTAGATTTCAAAACAAGTCAGACAGAAGACACTGAAGCCTGAAGGTCACATCAATCTACTCACAATTGCATAAATGCACTTAGCAAGTTACTTGTATCGTATTTTTCAATGATTTCCATTAAGCACAAGGCTGATGTATCTTAACTCTGGCAAACACCAGCCCCTGCAGAAATCTCAACTCATAACAGCATGAATGAAATAACCACTGCCACGATTCCAAATATAAAAGTAACAATTCCACTCCTTTGTGTATCCAGACACCACAACAGTCAGTGAAATGCTCATTAGCTCCCATGTGTTCCCATCAGCTGCTGAGTCACTTCAGGAACCTCCTCACCCTGGGGTTCACCCCATCTCCCCACCTCACTCTCATCTTTCCTGGCTTGAAACTTCCCAGCTTTAGTCTCCAAATATGGTTTTTCGTTTAACATCTAACACTGAAAAAAGATGAGTGGATTCTGGCAGCACTTAAAAAGCTCCCTTCACTGAGAGGTAAACCGAGAACAGGGATGTAGGGAGCTACTCATGTCAGATTGCATTTACAAACTTGCTTTCTTTACTGTGCAGAACTCCCCCCTTTTTGAAGCCCATGATAGCAATTCGATCTCTAGAGACCAGAAATTCGACCAATGCCATGACTTGAAGAGAAAAAACCAAAAGTTTGGGTCCTAATCTGGTTTGCAACTAAAAGAAAAGCTGGAGAGCATTTTGGGGAGCTCTCCTCTTAAAAGGATTCCCTCCTGTGATGGGAGGCCTGGACTGCCTTTCCTCCCACAGCTCAGTTCCTGAACGCTGGCAGTGCTGTCACACAAACCACGTTCACAGCAGCTGCCCAGCATGAACCAATCCCACATTTCTCTCTGCTCCAAACGCGGTTCTTCAAAGTGAAATCTAAAATGAATCAAGTTTTCATGTGCTCCTGGCTCCTACTGATCCTTCCACGGGATCACTCGTGTTCTGCACTGATGTTCTTCCATATCTCACCCTGCTGCCTCATAGGGAGCAAACTGCCAGTCTGAACAGGCAGAGAGAAAAATTACTTTCACACCATATTCTTTATCATTTTCAGACTTTTACATGGTTTGTAAAGGTTAACCAGTTCTCAGGGAAAACTGATTTAATCCCACATAGACACTGGGGGGATGGAGCAGATGGCCTCAAGAGCTCCTTTCCACCCAAGGTTTCTGTAATACCGTACACAGATGACTATAACAGAGCAGGACATAAGCTGAAATGACATTAGAGGTGCTACAAAGTAAGAAAGTTCCTCAGCCAAAGAAAACTTGGCAAGTAAACCAATTATGTACATGAATTCACTGAGGAACAAAAAAGGACAGTACTTTAAAGAAAGAATACTACTGTTACTTCTGTATTCACTGGGATGGTTTTGGGCAGTACAATCCTCAAATGGGTTTTGTGGATCCCAGCACCAACAATTTTTATTTCTGTGATTAATGGATGCCCTGAGGACCAGCTCCCTCTAACAGCGTATTTGCTCTTACGAAACGATGCATTTCACATTGCAGAGTTTCACCCGATGTTTTCTTAGAAACGGAGCCACAACTTCAAACTCGTCCTTCCAAGAGTAACATCTAATCATCGAAAACAGGAGCATTTTGGGACCTTCCTATTCCTACCTCAAGGTAAAATGAGAATACGGCTCCACTGGACAACTCCAGAGGCTCAGGCTCTCGCCCCATCTGCAGCACTGATCTCCTTCCAGAGCTGTGGTAAGCACAGACCACAGGAAATTTAATCCAGTTCTCCTGTGGCAGGAGCTGGCTGACTCTGCCCTAATGGTATTCCCTTGATATCCATTCAGCTATTCAGTTCACAGTCTCTTTCCAGGGAAAAGTAAAGGCTCACAGCACACGAGGAGCCACAGACCACAGTCTCCAGGGAGCTGAGCAGAACGTGTCATGGACAACAGTCCAACTGATGAGGAATGTCACAGACAACATTAAATGCAGTTTTAGTATTTATCTACCAAAACAATTTAGGAATACGGATGCATTTTCAGCTTTTAGCCTTGGCATGGCTGATGCTGAAGGATGTTCTCTTAGAGGTTGGATCCAACCACCTGGAAGTCTCCTTTCCTAAAATGTCTGACAGGCTAAAAAGGCAGCTGGATGTTCCTCTGGTCTTTAATGAAGTTGAGATCTCATTGTGTGTGTCAAAATATTTTTCTTTTCTTTTAAAAAGTAAATAAGTAAACAGAAAACACAAGTTCACCTCTCAAAAAAAAAAAAAAAAAGCTTTGTAAAATTCCATTTGTTGAGAAGCTCAAGGATTTATCCATGACCATCCAATCTATTGAGCAAAGACCTTGGAGACACAATGAATTAATCCTGACAGCACGCCCATTAAAGGAAAGCTATTAAAAAGTTTTACAATATGATTAAAAGATGGCATAAACCACCGTTTGCATCATTCCACATATGTATTTTTTCCCCCTTCATTACTGGAAGTGCACCTCTTAAATCTGAGCTAAATCTAACCTACTTCTAATTTAGCAATCTGCAGGGCTGAATGTTAACAACCTTTTATTCTATCACTTCACATTAAGGCAATTCTAGGGCAATTTTCAGGAGCGACTCAATAAAACCTCTCTGTACATCAGCCACAGAGAATGAGGTGCAGAAGGGGCTCATTGCAAAGGCCCATTTTTTCCTAAACCTTTGATTATCCTTACAAGTCTTTAAACGCTCAGAGACTATTTCTGCTTCCAGTAGCTCCCCCAATTTGCAAACACCAATACCTGACACAGCCCTCGTACGTCGATCGGAACAGCACTAAAAATACCATTTGCTGACTTAGATGGAGTTTTTGCCCCTATTGACATATTTATTGCATTTGCCTCAGGCACAGCAGCAGCTGAATATCCAGCTTAGCTGCAAATCTTCATCTGTTACCCCGGGGAGAGATGGAATGGGACAATTATAGGAGAGGCACCTCCATCCACCAAACCCGACTGCAATTCTTTTGTGCTCTGGCCAGATCAGGAGAAATTCAGCGTACAAACATCATCTACAGCCCCTGCTTCACAGGAGATCCACGTTGCACAGGAGTCCTTTATTATCTTGGTTTAAATCTTTGCTTCAGCTGTGAGTATCAGCAGTAATGATTTAATGCTCTCATTTCTGTCTGCTGAAAAGGTTAACGAGCAAGCGGGCGAGAATGAACCCTCTGACACCACCCCCCCTCCAGGAAACGTGCACTGCCTGTGTTATGCTTTGGAAAAGTTCTGTTTAACCAGTTATTAAAGGCAAGCTGGTGCCACTGAAACACAAGAGCAACACAAAATTAAGGCAAGGGAAAATGGGAGGACCGACTGAAGTCCTGCACAGAACACCAAGGGCTTTTTCAGATTACATGTTCTGCTGATAAAACAGGTACTAGGCACAACTATAGTGTGATCACCACATCTAACATACCCCAAATAGCTTTAAATATGCAAAAGTATTGTGGTATTACACCAGTACAACAAGCACCAGCATCAGCTAAATCATCCTGTACCTTGGGAACACCTTCAGTTCATACCTGTTTCCTTAATTAGTCAATTTGTTGTCAGTTTATTGTTGCATTTTTCTCACTACCCCAATCTTCTATTCGTACCTGCTTTCCTCTTCCAATTTGAAAACAAAATCAATATTTAGTATCTTAGTTTATAGCACCTACCCCAAAAAAAAAAAATAAAATCATTCAGCAGTTTCAAATCACAATTTCCCCTCTTCTTTTGAAACTCCTCCAAAATCACTCTGCTTATGGTTCTTTAATACCAGTTTTTGAAACTCAAAAAAAAATCCAGACTCTGATTCAGACCCTGAGAGTAATCCACATGTTTTCCTCCATCTCAGCTGAACTCTGCTCTGATGAACTCTGCGTGCACCTGGAAACTTCAAATTCATTTACACCACCTCACTGAGCATGACCACAGTTATCTATCCAGCCACCGGGAGCCAAATTTCAGACCAGGCACCTGAACAGTAGGATATTAAATGAAAAGGTTCTGGTGGAAGCTACATTTAAGGAGGTTAAGAAGAGCAGGAGAAATTACTCAATCATTACTCAGGGAAGGTGGGATCAATCTCATTACACAGTGAGTTACAGAACATGCAGTATCTAAGCAACTCAGAGAAAGAATTTATTCTCAATACCTACATAAGTACTATATACACCT
The DNA here is from genome assembly GCF_003031625.1 of Empidonax traillii. Classification (NCBI taxonomy): domain Eukaryota; kingdom Metazoa; phylum Chordata; class Aves; order Passeriformes; family Tyrannidae; genus Empidonax; species Empidonax traillii. Next base: position 995,546 of record NW_020955535.1, read on the forward strand.
CTTGCCTAGGGGAAGAGAGGTGTGAATAGGGAAGAGGTTAGAGCAGTTCCCCAAGAACTGGTTTTAATCAGCATCACAAAACGGGTGAGTGAAATCCTCAAGTCTGCAGGTGATATTAAGCTCTTCAGGTCAGCAAAAGCCACGTCAATGGGAGAAAAAAAATTCAACAAGTGTCCCACAAAATGAAGCAAGTTGCTGTAAGTCAGCAGAAACACTTCAGCACAGGGCTGTGATGTAATGAAGCCGGGGAAAAAACCCGAGCAATACCTCCTTAACCAAGTAACACTTGCACTTTCTCCAGTTCCAGCTTGCGGGAGGAAGGCTGAGTCACTGTTTTCTCTGAAATCATCAGCTCAAGCTGCAGTAGCTGGCCAAAGGCAATAAAACATTGTGTCTCATTAGGAAGGGTACTGAAAACATGGTACTTAAGCCTATTACTGTGCAAAACAAGAAAGCATCAACATGTTGTGTCCAGTTCTGGTCTCTGCACCAGCAGGAACACAAAGCAGAGGTGGAGGTGTCTGGAGCAGGGCAGCTGAAGTGATCAAGGGATGGAACAGCTGCCAAGTAAAGACAGATTACCAAATTTGGGGCCCCTCAGCTGGGAGGACAGGAGGTTCACAGTGAATACGGCCACAGCTTACAAGTTGGGGGGGGGGGGGGGGGGGAAGGGGAATAGGAAAAAGAAAAAAATAGAAAAAAAAAGAAGAGATAAGGAAAAGCAGATCCATGCAGCTCCACCCTTCAGCACTGGTAGGAAGCATCTGAGAAAACTACCAGAGATCAGCTCCAAAGCAGGGCTTCTCCACTGAGCTTCCTGAAGTTCCTGCAAGAAAAAGGTGTGGGGGGAGGTACCATCAGCCAGTTCAAAGGCAGTGTCTTACTGACAAGGAAAAGACAACAAGGACCAGTCAGGGAGGTTCCAGCTGCCACCTCAGCCACAATGGGGATGCTGAGGAAACACAGGACCAGGTGTGCAAACTCCTGTTGTGTGGACAAACACCTACTACTGCCACCAAGACACGCTGCTGGGCTGGAGATTCAGCTCTTGTACCAGCAATAGTGTGGCCAGCAGGACCAGGGCAGTGACCATCCGGCTGTGCTCGGGCCTGGTGAGCCCACACCTCGAATCCTGGGTTCAGTTTTGGGCCCCTCACAACAAGAAGGACATTGAGGGGCTAGAGCTTGTCCAGAGAAAGGGAAAGGCACTGGGGAAGGGTCTGGAGCACAGCTCTGATGAGGAGCAGCTCAGGGATCTGGGGGGGAACAGCCTGGAGGAAAAGAAGACTCAGGGGGGATCTTATTGTTCTCCACAACTACCTGAAGGAAGGCTGTTGCCAGGTGCAGGTCAGACTCTTTCCCAAGTAATAAACAGCAGGAAAAGGGGAAATGCCCTCAAGTTGCACCAATGGAGGTTTAGATTGGATATTAGGGAAAATTGTTTCATGGAAAGGGTTGTCAAGCCCTGGTAGTGGCAGAGTCACCATCGCTGGAGGGGTTTAAAGGCCGCGTAGATGCGGCACTTGGGGACGTGGTTTAGTGGTGGCCTTGGCAGTGCTGGGTTAGTGGTTGAAACCAACAATCTTAAAGTTGTTTTCCAACTAAAATGATTCCACAAATGTATTCCTAAACTCCCTACCGTGGCTCTGTGAAGATGTGGAACAGTCACGAGCTGAGATATCACCTGTAAGAATGTACCTACTCCATCACAAGTGCTCTTCCAGGAATGCCAACTACAAGACAGGAATGTTCTTATCCTCTAATGGCTCCTTGCAAAAGGAGACATGGCTAACTCTGAACAAGCCCAGGAAACTTTAAAAGCACTTGAGATGTTGAAGGGGGGACACGTGTGTGCTGACAATGGTTCAGATCTATCAGGAATATCTCCAGCACTGTGGCCTGGGATCACACAATCCTGATGGAAATATTGTGACATTTTATGAACATAACAATTCAGGCCCTCGGGCAGGCTTAGGGAAAGCTGCAGAATTGCACCCCCCCCTTTGGTACTACAGTGTGTTTGTTCTTCCAAGTGATGGTTTTAGCGGATGCTTTTCTTTCAAAAAACATTGCCCTGACATTGCCTGCTATGACCGAAACTCCCTCGTGGTTTTCCACCATGGACTTGTGACACAGAACGTGCCACCATGAGTCACCCACGCCTTCAAAAGGTGACAGGATTTTGTCGTTGCTGCACTGAAATACAAATTAGCCCTGCATGTCAGAAAAGCTGGTTTGTGCTCTTAGCTGTGGCAGGAAGTTAGCAAAGAACATGTAGATCTCTCAGAACGTACAATAAAAATATTCCCAAGTACAGAAATGAACACCAAGGACACAACCACGAACAGCAGAGAATGAGGAGAAATTACTTCAGACAAAATATTAAAAAACTCAGAACAGAGCTACACATCCCAGACCACAGTGCAAGAGAAAACTGCTTTCTTGTGTGTTTTTTTTTTTTTAGGGAGGGGTGGGGTTTTGTTCCCTTTTTAAAACCATAACTAGTTAGAAAGATTTACAGTAACAGACTAACAGTGTAACAAAAAAGCCACCCAAGTTTCTTTTTGGAATACTAGAACAGCATTTTGCAAGTTTTGGGTGTTTATTTTAAAGATAAATTCTTAGAAAGTTGGGCGAGTCATTTCCTTTCGTGTTTCACCACTGTAAAATTATGCTGTTTCCATGGTTCTGGCCCACACATGGATTCCATTGTTAACAGCAGATTTTCAGGAGCTAGAATTAAGGTTTTAGGGTTTTCTTATTTGAATTTGCAGGACATTCAAGATGGGTGAAAGAAGGTTGAAAACAATCAATGCAGCCAGCATGGAATGAGGAAAGAAAAAAATTAAGAGCTTTCCAGTAAAGAACACACACAAAGCAGTTTGTCAGAAGTTTACCAGAAGATTATCATCTTTGCACACACATTGTGCTTACCTAAAAAAAAAAAAAAGCCCCCCCTCAACCAACCACAACAACAAAAAAAAAACCCTACCCAAAACCCAACCAACCAAACCCCCTGAGGTTACAAAGGAACATTTTTTCAAGAACCATCTAGACTGAATAAATTATTTGTCAAAGAACAGAGCAGACACAAGGCAAGGACAATTAGCAAGGGGGTAAAACCAAACATTATTTCTATCATTACACAAGCACATGCAATTCTTTATAAGCCAAAAAGACACAGAGCCTACTTCAGGGTGTAAGCAGGAGTTCAGGGACAACAGAAATGAAGACAGGAAATCAGGAAAGGGCAATAGAGTCGTTTTAGAGCAATATATTATGTATTCATCTGAAATGGCAATTATTTTTCTTGCTCTGTTGTACGTTAGCAGAAGTTGTGTCCAGTCCTCTCCTCTCCCCACAAGGCAGATGCAGTAGCAGAAACAGAGAAAAAACTTCTCCCTTGCTTCTCCTCTGCTGTGTCTGTCCCATTTTATAAAGTTTTCCAGATGGAAGAGACAGAGAACATATTAAGGCAGCAAAAAAGACGACAAGGGAGGTAGGGAGGAACCAAGGGCAGAAAAAAAAAACCCGAAACAAACCAGCAAAGAAAAACACACATATACATCAGGACAAAGAAACCCAAAGAGAGATGACTGACAAAACTGGATTATGAAGGGAAAGAAGGGGGTGGTGGGGTAACAAGAGCGCAGACAGAAGACCTGCAGAACACAACACGAGACGGGCTTTCTTCTCCTAATTGGTTCTGTCATGTCGCCGTCGAGACGAGCAAAGGGAACCCGCTCCCCCCCAACACGCCTGTTCTCTGCAGGAACGAGATCAAACAAGAGCCCCAGTTGGCCTGACAGAACATAACACAAGTGCAGCTCCCGTGTTCCCTCTGCTGCCACCTCCAAGCTCGGCCACTGCTCATCCAAAGGGAAAGGGAACGAGGCAAGGGGGTTTGGTTCCTAACGCGGCACCACGTGAAGCCGAGCGGGCGTGATTAATGGATTCTCATCTCCACAAACCTTCTGAAAAATTTCAGCTTGGCATCATTAAGATTCTATCAGCCCCAAACTGCAATTTAAGATAGTCTTTTTCGCCTTAATCTGCTGCTCTATTTAATCAATTTAATGCACAGTAAAAACTTAATTTGACAAAACTGGAAGCATTATTTCTCCCTGCCTCTGGCACGAAGCAGATTAAGACCACCAGAAATACTCGCAGGAAGATTTAAGATTCATTACATGTTGGGTGACAGATAAATATTAGATATGCCATAAAACTCTAAGCCTAAAAGCTGTGGGTTTTAGTTAAGGCTGCAATTACCCCCCAGCAGATAACCCAAGTCACGCTTCCTACACGAGCCACGGCGATGATTTTTCAAGTCAGATCACCTAAAATACTATTTCATACAAGACTGACAAATTCCACAGACACCTAGGAGAAAGAACAAGGACCACAAAGACAACTTTTGACTTACACATATAATACAAATATCCTGTGTAGCCAAAACCAGGGTGGATAAAGGCACGGGTGCAAACAGAACATGCTGTAGGTCCAGGCCCTTGACATTCCACGTGAGATAACGAGCAGCTCACAGCCCTATCCAAAATTTATCAAGGTTCAATTTAAACTCCTTGGATTAGCCACAGAATATGGAGAGATAATGACAGAAAGCAGCTGTACAAGGATGTTTGGAGTCCTGAAGCTCCCAGATAACCCAAGTCACAGGAGGCACATCCACGGCTCAGCCCCGGAGCTGGAGGTTCCCAGAGCGTCCTGGGGCGAGGCTGGAGTTGGTTCTCCGAGAAGCAGCTCTTGTCACCCCGGGGCCAAGGCTGTGGCAATGGCACTACTTTGCACTGTGAAACGAACACTTGTGCCTTCAGGGCTGTCAAACCAATTTTCCTCACAAATAACTAACAAGCCAATTTTAAGGGCAGCGGCGGGGAAAGGAATCCCGACATCGCGCTGCTCGTTACTTCCTCAGCTAAGAATCACCTCAGTCCCTCAGTAACTCTGGCTTGACCCATAAGTATTTAAGTAGAGTATTACAAGTCTATTTACAATGGATTTTAAGTCTATCCTGATTTTATGCCTAGACTGACTTCTTAAAAAAAATATATTTTTCCAATACAAAATGCATCCATTATTAAAAAGTCCTAAATTTCCTACTTCTGCTGCTGATGTTGGGAAACAGGGCTGCTTCACTTGAAAGTACAGCCAAATATTTCAGTAACAGCTTCTTCCATTTATGCAAAGGGATCACACTATGTACACACTTGTACAATTACATCTTACTTCAGCTTGCTTTGTTGATATATAAAATGCAATCCTAATGGTGAATACATACCCTGCCGATGTATAACAATGCCTTATCAGCAAGCCAAGTTAGTTGGAGCATAAAGAAAATCATGATGTAGTCCTTTAAGAATAAACAGAAAAGAGCCACAAATATCCTAATTATATAAGCTTATTTGGTACAGCCCTGTGTAGGTTGGACTCAGTGAACAAATGTTTTCTGGCACAAAGATAAGAATTCAAGACCACAAAGAAGTGTACAGAAGAAATGTGGGTTTTGCCTCAGGAGTGAGTGCTGGGAGGCAACAGAATGTAAATCTTTTATACCACAATATAATCCATAAGAAAGTACAGCAACAGCACTAAGGTAAGAAACACATTGTGAAGCTTTTTAAATTCTTCACTGATATTGTAGTTTATTGTAGTTGCCCCACCATTCCACAGGACTGAAAAAAAAAAAAAACAAAAAAAACACCAGCTCACTTCCTTTGTTATTTCAAACAAGGACAAATTATTTGAGGATTATTCTCCAAAGAGCTTTTCCATTTCAGGGAAGCCCAGTAATAAACCTATCCCGTTTTCTCTGCTCCTGCTCCAAATTGGGACCAAGTCAGATACCACTGAATCCTACAGGAACAAAGAACTGACTTGGTCTCAGTGATGATCTGCAGCTGAACTGACAGTTGTTTCACGCACTTCCAACCTCAGCAACGTGAAGAAGGTGAACGTTTTTTAATTACTCTATGATCTAGTTGTCAATTTATCATGTATGAAGTGTCAAGGACCCTGAGCACACTAAATTATTTCGGATACATTGTAACTCTATCTTCTGTCTCCCATAATATGCAGAATACATATGCAAGGCTGATTAAAAAATTTAAATTAAAATACTGAAAAAACATTGTGTCTTCCCTCTCTAAATTGCTGTTGAAGGTTTCCTAAAACTCACCCTGGAAAAAAAAAAATCATTTGAGTTCAAACTTGAGGTGTAAATGAGAAAGAAAATGGCTTAAGGTTCAAATTAAAAACCTCATTCAAATTTCCAATAATTATAAAAGAGACTCATTTTCAAGCTCTCCAAGATCTAATCAGGTTCAGAGTGGACGTGACCTTAAATTTGCTTGAACAGATTAAAGTCATTCTGGCACAAAATGAGGCAGCTGCTGCACAAGGATTTCAGGAACTTCTGAGCACATCCCTCTTTGCTGATACGCAGAGGGAGATGAAATTAAGAGAACTGCACTGTGTATTTACCCCGGTGTCAGCTCTGGTACAATTCATATTTATTTCGTCATCCTGCAAACTAAGCATTTGTGACAGTACAAAGGAATTTCAGGCCTCATATGCAAACAACGTGTCATGGAATTGCAGTTGGAATAATTTCTAATTGAATTTGTCTGCTGCAGAAGAAGAAATGCACAAGTTCTTAATAACAGGCCACAGAGCTCAGAGCAAACCAGAGGAAGTTCAAAGGACCAAAGAATTATTTTCAGCCTAAATGACAGGGGTGTTAACTCTGCTGCCACATGAATGCAGTTTAACTAAGTCCATTGATCTCCTTTTTCCCCAATCCCTGAACCACAGAGCAGTAACAAAGTCACGAGGGCAGAGGCAAAGTGATGGAGTGTGTCTGTTTACAGCCAAGAGAAAAAGCACAGAAATCCTGTAGAAGAATTTTGGGTAAACTGGGCAACTCTGACCTCTGAACTCCCCACCCCACTGGAACAGATCTCACCGGATCTGTCAGGTGCCCAAAGCACTCCCAGCAAGGCTGGAATCAAAGAATGGTTTAGGTTGGAAGGGACCTTCCAGACCATCTCTTTCCAACCCACCTGCCACAGGCAAGAACATCTTCCACTAGACCAAGTTGTTCAGAGCCCCATCCAGCCTGGCCTTGAACACTTCCAGGGATGGGGCATTCACAGCTTCTCTGGGCAGCCTGTGCCAGGGTTTTACCAACAAAGGAAAGGAATCCTAACAAATTTCTTCCTCATGTCCAGTCTAAATCTACCCTCTTTCAGTTTAAAACCACTGCCCCTTGTCCTGTCACTACAGGCCCTGGTAAAAGATCTCTCTCTGCTCTTAAAGAGCAAACTCACAGTTTTTTTTCCATAGTGCAATTACAGGTCTCCCTGATCAACCTACAGTTAAAAAAAACCAACCAACAACAAAACCCAAAACCCTCTGCAAAAAGTTTTCTGTAGCTGGAGAATTACCTGGAAACCCCTATCTGGTACACTTATCAAGTCCAGAATCCTAAGGCTTTCCCTTCCTCAGGGTTTTTCAAAAACAGGTACTCTGGAAAAGCATTAATTCCTCCTCCTATCCCATTTAGCCACGTGAATCCCCTCTCCTTACTGGATGTGTTTTAAAGCTTTCAGACTTATTCTTACCTCAGCAAATGTGATTATCACCTTTTACAGTGCCAATGAGAACTGAAAGCAATGTCAGTAAAGCAAAACTAAGATGCAAATGAGCAGCACACTGATGTGTTAAATAAATAGCATATCCAAGACCACAGGACCACCTCACTGTTCATACACAATTTTACCTTCTTTAAATATTAAAACACTTAAATACATTAAATACCAAACTTCAACTTGAAACCCAGAAACTTTTCTGAATAGACCAATAAAGCATTATTTACAACAAAGCCATAATGTTCAACAGCACAGCTGTGCTCAGAACACCCCTGAGCAAGGGGAAAGCACCAGCACCAGCACCGTGGCCCCTTTATCCCAACAACACCTGAACACCAGCGCATCTCACGAGACTCACCTGATCCCCTGAGCCCCCAGAGCCACCTCCTTCAGAGTGCTCTGGAGGGTTGAAAGCTCCGAGTGCACCGGGTTTGGGGGACAGCACAGATTGTGGGACATCCAAAGGGGAAAATCACAGAATCATCTAGGTTGGAGAAGACTTCTGCAACTGATGACCTCAGAGGTCTTTTCCAACCTAAATGATTCCATGATCCTACGAGTGCACGCTGCTGTCGACAGCCTGAAATCGGCAGCTCCGCTCAGCTCTGAAGCTTCTGCCTCTGTGCAGTTTGGTAGCAACCAGCTTAGGGTCAAAACAGTGTGGGGGAGAGGATAACAGATGTCAAGCAGCACGAGTCTAATTATTTAGGAAACCGAGGTAACAGCAGACAATACTGTCACGAGTAACACAACCACAGAAAGAGGGAGAGTGGGATGACAGGGGGGACTTGTAGTGGTTTCACCCTGTCTGAGGAGTTTCTGTGCAGGGAAGAAGGATATCACCTGGTCCAAACCACCTCTTACAGAGAACAGACACAAAGTGTGTGTACAGCTACGATCCACCAGCTAAAACTCACCTAGTTCACCTCAGAAAAAGCAACACCAAAAGAGATTTCAGGTTTGCCCCACGTGGACTTGTCTAATGAAGAGATTCTCACAATGCCAATGGGTCTGGCAATTACATAAAGCTCCAAAATTCGAATTTTATTCTAAAATAAAATTGTAAAATTCTACAAATTAGACACTGCTCCAAAAGCCATGAAGTGCAGTTTTGAGGCTGGGCAGGGGGCAGTGACTTTGCCATGACTCAATCCAGGGTCTCTTTCCAAAGCACTCACAGCAAAGTTTTACCCTTTTGAAGCGCCCTACATCCACAACGTCCATTTCTGAAAAGTTCAGCATTTGAAGAAGTTCGTACTGCGAGATTATAAAGTTCCATCTCCTCCATATCTTCCTCAAAGTACAAAAATACCAAGCCAGACTGAAAAATTAAGGACTTCATTTATTCTTCCAGGACTTAAAAGCTCCACAGGAGCTCCACTGTTTCCCTCAGCCTCCATCCCAAACCCTAACACACTCATGTTCTTTCCAAGTGCCCTCTGCCAAACAGAGGTTTTTAAAAGCAAGGTGGGCTTTTAAATTTTACATTATGACCACGACTAGAGAGCTCGTGACCTCCACCCCAACACCCTTTAAAGACAGGTACTTTATTAAAATGAAAGGCCATCAACTCTAACATTTATTAAGAACCAAATGAACACACACCCTAATACTTACAAGTAGCATGAAACATTAAAACCAACTCATATGGCCTCATACAGCAGCCACGAAAAAGTTATTTTTAGGGACAAAATCCTCTCATTCAAGAAAAACACGAGAGATGATGAAATTTATTTAATTCCTGTGTATTAAGTTGTGAGAATAAGCTCCCAGAAACCCAACCTGGGAACATCCAAGGACTGGATTTACAGCCCTGATTACTGGCTAAATACTGACATTTGCGATGAAAGCTCCACAAAAATCGAGGTCTTCTGGGGTTTTTGGGAAACTGAATGACATGGGATGGACATTTCCAATGGTAAGAGAGTGGAATTTCCAAATATTTTACAGGGAAGTAACATTACATTCACATTAGAAAACTTGCCAGCAACAGCTTTTTTTTAAATTTTGTTTTAGCCTTATTTTCCCTTCGCATTTAGAAGCATTTCAAAGAGCAAACTGCACAATAAAACTAATCTTACGTTTGTGGAACAGGTTAAATACGTGAACCACGTGTGTAAAATGCAGTAATTTGCATTTCAGATGCCTTGGTCCCAGAACCTCTGTGTGTTAAAAGTTTGGAGCTGGAGATCAATTAACCACAACTCAGAAGTGCCTTGAGGCTTAAAAACCAGCAATGCACAAATCAATATTTAATTTGCAGTCAGTGCAGGAGCTAAAAATGTATGAGAAGCAATGTACAAATTATATATTATAAACCACAAAAGGAAATAAACACCAGTGTGCACCATCAACAGCCTCAGCAATTATAGCCCATGAATATTTCAATGTAATTTCTTTTAATACCTCCCGATTTTAACAGAAGTTTGGGAACAACCGCCCCGTTTAAGCTACAAATGGTTCACGTGCGTCGTTATTTGCATAATCCAAAAATCCAAAGCCACATTTTTCCTGCATATTTCTCTTTCTATCACAGGGAATAAAGTAGGCTTGGAGATGTTTCCTTGTCCCTGACTGCTTCCCTGCCTCAAATTTCTGCATTCTTCAAAAATTTGAGGTCCGGGGGGCCAATCGAGACATGTCCTTGCTTAAAAAAAAAACATTTTAGGCAATTTTAATGAGATGAAATAACAGCAAAAATATTTGCAGAAATTTATGCACTGCCCACACTTAATGACTGAGAAAAATATCAGTTCTACCACACCAAAAAATGAACCAGTCTTTTGTCCAGTTTCTGTAATTTCCATAATTAGCTCTTATTTCTGAGAGCAAAAGTTCTAAACTGAAGGCCAAGCTTTGGGTCCTTCCTACCAACTGCTTTTCAGACGTCCGCAGGTTCACACTAAATTCTCTCAAAAAATTATTTTTGAAAAAACAGGAAGGAGGAGGTACATACTGAAGCAACAAGTTTAAACTCCAGCTAACTCACCAAAATAACACAGAAATCGTTTTTTCCTGACAAAAATACTTCACAGCTCAGATGCAAATTTAGCTAAAAATATCATCCAGGTGAGGAATTTGCATGAAGTGATTATGTAGAGCCATCCAGCTGAATCCAACCCTCCTTCCCCACCTCAGGGCTTCCACACTTTGCCCTCTAAAAATTCGGGGATACAGAACTTCCAAGAGAAAAGCATTAGATACCAAAAGAACAATTAACTAACTCGGGGCATTTCAGCTGCTTTTTAAATCTGTGATGCTCCCCTGGATATGGCCACCACAAATTTCCTTTGTATGAGGGTATCTTTAGTGGGAGTTTCAGTAAGAAAAGCTAAAGCAGCATCTTCTGACCCATTTCTTACATTGCTTGTGTACAGTTACTGCAGCACTCTCTGCAGGTTCTCCTGATGTCTGGATATTTGAATACAGAGATCACCAGGATATTAAGGAATTTAACTCACTGGTTTCTTTCTGTCTTTCTTGCTCCTTTACAGGGGGTAGAGCTGCATTTACGTTCTGTTTTCAAAGCTAAGTGGTTATTATCAAAAGCAACACCAAAAACTTGAATTCCTTGCATTAGCAGTGGGACTCAGTGATTTTTTTATGTCACTCAAACCCTGGATTTAATATAGAACTCTTAATCTCTCCCTTCAAAAAGCAGAAGAGTAACTGGTGCAAGTTTCACACCACATCTCCCAAAGCAAATCTTCCAGGTAGTTTTGGCTTGGCTTCTCCTCAAACCTTATCAACAGGAAAACTCTGAGCTGAAGCCCAGATTTCACCACCAGCATCAGATGTCCTGTTCTCCACTGACTACTTACATCCAACACAAGGTCTCCTGAGGAAGGGGGCCTCAAACTAAAAATAAAAACCCTCCCAAAAAAAAAAGCCTCCTCGCAGAAAAAAAAAGATGCAGAAGTCACTGTTTTAACAACCACTTTCATGTGGGGTCACACCTGTTTAGGATTTAGCACAGCACAGAAGCACAAGGCTCAGGCTGGATACAAACACATCCTGTGCTTTAAGGATTTTTTTTTAAGGTGTCAAAGTAGAATTAATAACACCACACAAAATGGAGGTGCAAGTTAACATCCTGTTTGCTTGGGGTTTTGTTTTTTTTTTTTTCAAAGCCAAAAATTATGATGCAGAGGCTTCTAAGGTAAATTATTTACCATGTGAAGACTCGATCTTAGATTTCCACATTAAGTGACTTGCAGGAGCCAGCAGACATTAAAGGCAGAGGAATACAACCTGAATTGTTGTGTTTAAAACAACTAGGATACAGTACAGTTCAGACTCCCAAGAATATTACAGCTAGCAAAGACTACAATATGAAAAGACTTCCAGAAACAAGTTACAATACATAAGTATTATACTATCAGAAAAAAAATTCATATAATAACCATTCATTTTGATACTGCTCTTACACAAGTCATTTAGAATAAAGAAACAGGCAGAAGGAATAACACCCTGATTACAGCTGCTCCAACTCCTTTGGACCTTAACACCCTCTTACAGTTCTGCCAAGCTTTTACCATCCTATCCTGAAAGTTCAGCTGAGTGGACTGATCCTGAAAGAGGGAAATGACAACACGACCACCTGCTTACAATACACACAAAAATAACCTGGCATGCCAAACTTGGAGTCCTGTTGACAACCGTGACTTTTTAAGTGCCCTTTTGCTCTGCACAATCTAAATACTATTTTACTAAAATAAGAACTGACCTTTTTTCTAATGGGAATCCCAGTCAGCAATTTAAAGACTGCACCGTGCCCAGCACAGCTGGGAGGGGAGTGTTACAATAAACCTCCCACGTGTTTGTTAAAGGGCACAATTTCAGTGGTACCTGGGACAAATATTAACTTCTGCCAGGTGACCAAGGCTCCCTCGTGGCACAGAGCATTTTATCTCATTTAAAGCACTCATTTTTGGATGCAGTCATAGACTGTTATTGCCTTCTCGTGTCCACTTCATCCTCATTAATAAGGAAGCGCTGCCCAAGCTGCTTTTGTCTGGACTCCTGACAGGGAATTCAAGTTGCCTGTTTTACTGTTTGCCACGGAAAAGAGAGTACTGATCCACAGCTACTGGTCAGGAACAAAAAAATCATATCACTTCTGACAGTCACCTACTCTGTGCCCAAGACAGCAATATGTGTGGGCAGTACATAATGTAATAAACAATAAACCACTATTTTTGCCAGTTCTGGCTACCCTAAATAGATTTGATGAAATTCAAGCCCATGAAAACACAGCATTTTTATTTCGAAAACTCGGTGGTTTCAGAAGAAACTGGCACCTACAGAATTATGATGCATTAGGAAGACTTATGCAATTCAAGGAACACAGAATAACCAAACCAAATTATCTACAAGCATCCAGGCATAAAGGGGAGTCAGGCTGACTGGAAGGGTTGTACACTGGGTGTTCACATATCCCTGCTGTGTCTTACAAACACATGAGAAGGAAAGGTGACAAATCAGAGGCTTCCAACACCATCCCGTGGGTTTTTTTCCCACCAGCTTTACAACTAGGCAAGAATAACCAATCCTGCATAAATAAAGTGAGATTTACTAGCAAGGCAGTAACACCACAGAAAATCTTCAGGGTTTAAGTGAATCAAAAGTGAACAAGAACTATTGAGACTACCGAGAGAAGGGGCAAAATACATTGAAAAGTAATATTATTATTCTGGGACTTGTGAACAAGGTGTGCCAAACTTAAGGGAGACAAGTAATGCTTCCACTTCATCCAGTGCTGATAAGGCTAAGCTGAAATATCAAGTTCCATTTTGAGCACAGCACGGCATTTACAAGCCCCGAGTTTCCTGAGGAGTGGAATTCCCTGCCTCCCAGGCACTGCTAATCCAAACACGTTTCAGGAAGTGAACTCCAGCCCGCTTCCCTTCGGAGGAAGTTCCCCGTGAGCGTCTGCCAGGAACCAACCCAGATCCTTCCCTCACCACAGCACACACAAACCAACCTTGGCAGCCCCTGGGTTGTCACTTGCTGCTCCTGCTGCCCACCAAGCTGGACAGTATTTTTTTTTTTCCCCACCAGATTTTATGACCTTATTTATATTTTTTTTTTCAACAGATTGTATGTCTTATGAACATTTGTATCCACTAATGTTCTTTTTCTTGTGAGGATACTCCACACCCTGCCCCACAACTACAGCTCAAGATGCCAGACCAGTAGCAAACACCATCCCAAAGGATGTCAGGAAGCCTGGAAAGCCAAATTCGGTTTTAAAGGTAAGAGATTTGAATTTTTGAACCTCGCTTTGAATTAAATAACAGCCAGTACAGACCTCAGTCATTCAAAGGACAATTATACATTACCAGAGAGCAAGTGAAGTGCTCTGAAAGAAGCAGCGCTACAAACTTTACTGCAAATAATAAATAAAATACCATTATTTGCATCTGCCATTTAAACAGCCTGGAAGGATCAGCAGCAGCATCAGCACTGCATGGCCACCCCTGGCATCATCAGCACGTGCTGCTCCAGGCCCCTCCAAGGCACACTGCAAAGCAGCACTATTTACAGAGTCAGACTTTGTTTTGTGCTTTATATTTGCCTATCCACACATACCAGAAGGATTAACAACCAAAACAAATAACTTGTTTGATGTACAGAAGATCTTTGGCACCTCCGGAGGGAAAACTAAAGCTCTTCTTCATTCTATCTCGATAACATATTCCAAGATAATTCCGACAGGCTGAGGTTTTATTGAACTCCACTGAGGGATGGGACATAAATTAGAGGGAATAAATATCACAAGCACTGAAATTTATTTCCCCCAGCCCACTTTCTTCTCTCTAAGAGACAACAGTTGCTCTGGGGACAGGCTGGGGAGTATCAACTACGCCAAGTAAAGGCTGAGGCAGAGCTCAGAAAGGCACTGGGCACCACATGGAGTGGTTTGTGTTTCTTACATCCAAGTTTATTGCTTTTAAAACCCTGTCAGCACAGACAGAGCACAGAGCCCTTCCCAGGAAGGGCCCAGCCAGAGAGAAGAATGTGTTCTGTACCCAACTCACACACGTGGAAGCCCAGCCTGCCTGGAAGCAGCTGATCATAACTTTGGTGGCAAAGTAAATCTTTCTGCCACGGGCCAGAAGTCCAGAATAACAAACCAAGCCAGCAACCCCAGCAAAATTCCACTTCCAGAAGCCAGGAGGAGCTATAAGCATGCAGGTGTTACTGGCAAGGAACAACATCCATTAATTAGTTTTACACTTGAGAACAGACTGGTTGTTCTTTACAGTCTTAAGCACCAACTGAAGTCTTTTTAAACAAATTTAGTATCAAGGAGGAAAAAGCCCCAAATGCATTAAAATGAAATTACATGTCTAACATCCAAAATACACAAAACCCCACAGGGATGTGTTTCTAGCCATAAGAGATAAAAAGGAACATTAATTTCTCCATCTGTCATACTGTATTTAAGCAAGTGTTACACTGGATGCAACAAGGTTTCTCATCAACTACTAGTTTAATTCCAACTGAAGTAGAACCATGCAGATGGAAAGCACCTGAAGTCACTTGCAATAGAGATACAACCCAGAGAACGCCTTCAGGAAGCTGCATCTTAGGTGGAAGTGCTGGCACCACCTACTGTCAATGGCTGACCAGTATCTTTGAAATCACACAATAAGTACATGAAAAATGACAAGTACTTGTATCTACAGAATGCCTGCACCAATTCCATGCTCAAACACTGGCCTGAGGAGTAAGTCAGAACTGTAAAGCTAAACAGAACTGCTGTTCATTGTCCCTTCCTATTGATAGGTGTCTTCTGCACACACTAATTACAAATCATGGAATCATTATGGTTGGAAAAAACCTATAAGACCATTGAGTCCAACCATCATCAACCCAGCACTGCCAAGGTAACCACTAAACCATGTCCTCAATCTGCATGCCTGTTAAATATTTCCAGGGATAGCAACTCCCCCACTGACCTGGGCAGCCCATTCCAATGCTTAACCATCCTTTTGGCGAAGAAACTGTTCTTCATATCCAACCTAAACCTCCCCTGGTGCAACTTGAGGCCATTTGCTCTTCTCCTGGCTGGCACTTGTTACCTGGGAGACTGACTCCAACCTGGCTACAACCTCCTTTCAAGGAGCTGTAGAGACTAAGAAAGTCTCCCCTTCCTCCAGGCTGAGCCCCCCCAGATCCCTCAGCTGCTTCTCATCAGACTTGTGCTCCAGACCCTTCCCCAGCTCTGTTCCCTTCTCTGGACACGCTCCAGCCCCTCAAAGTCTTTCTTGTCCTCAGGGGCCCAGAACTGGACTCAGGATTTGAGGTGTGGCCTCTCCAGTGCCCAGCCCAGAGGGACAATCCCTGCCCTGGTCCTGCTGCCACACTATTGCTGACACAGCCCTGGTGCCACTGCCCTTCTTGCCCACCTGGGCACACCCTGGCTCATGTTCAGCTGCTGTCACCAGCACTCCCAGGTCCTTTCCCAGTGGGCTTTCCAGCCACTCTCTCCCCAGCCTGGAGCTCTGCAGGGGGATGTTCTGACCCAAGGACAGGACTTGGCCCTTCACCTTGTTGAACCTCACATTGCTGCCTTGGCCCTTTGATCCAGCCTGTCCAGATCCCTCTGCAGAGCCTTCCTGCCCTCCAGCACATCAACACTCCCAACCCAACCCGGTGTCACAGCTGCAAACCTGCTGGGGGTGCCCTCAACCCCCTCATCACATCATTGATAAGGATATTAAACAGGGCTGGCCTCAACACTGAGCCCTGGGGAACAACCCCACTGGTGACCAGGTAATCAGGGTGAACACCAGCATCAGGAAGAAGACAGAACACTGCATGAGCTGAAGCAGCCAAGTGTCACCTCAGCATTCAGGGTTTCTGGTTTAGTCAAGTTCCCTGCAATCACCAAGCTTTTCTTTCAGGGACATGTCTTGATACCTGGGGGGTTAAATCAATCTGCCAAGTAACTCCAGGGGCTGTTCAAATCAGTGAGAGCTCTGCTTTGAGTGTGAATTTTAAGTGTTACAACAACAACAAAAAAAAAAGGCATGTCTAAGCAGGGACCTAAAATTGAACTCTTTAATCCCAAGTTCTGTGACTCCCTCCAATACAAATATTAATACCAATACAAATACCAATAACACCACAAGATAAATGGGTGAAGCCAGAACTACCACAGCAAACTTCACAGGAAAAACCCATCCTGTGAGAGGAGGGAGCTTGAGCACTGCCATGAATAGACAAGGATATTTTGGGACCAAACAGGTAGTGGGTACTGTGGAACAAAGTATGATATCACATAATGGAAAGGCTTTCGTGACACAGGCAGGAGCTTGAATTTTTGCAATGCAAATAAAAGGCTTAAAATAACAGTTTATAAAGCAGCTGAATAAGCAAGAGAGTCAGGACGGTTTTTTCTCTCATTTCCACTGGAACTGTCATTCCAGTATTTGCATATGCAACACCACTTTTAAAGAGTAAGTAGCAGTAATCTCTTGCTCCTACCAAATCCCCAGCCAGAAAAAAAATCACAGATTTAATGTAAAACCGACAACTCAGAAGTACTTGTAATTTACATTGAAGATTTTTCACTATTGCCTCTTACTCTACACTGTAATTCACAGCCTGGTTGTGAACCCTGGGCTGGTCTTCCATAAAGTCTTATCTAGGCAGGTAGTGCAAGGTGTTTACCTAACAAACTAATAAATACTTGGTTGTCATGGTTTGACCAGGATATGACTCACCTGGAACCACAGATTCCAGAGAGCAAATGGCTACAGTCCACAAAACACACAAGTGTGCTTTTTTTTGCTTGTGACATCACAACAGTCAGAGCTGCTCCTTCTAAAAGGTCAAACAAAATCAAAGGAAGCACCAAGAAAGCCCTGAAATCACAGGTCTCATTTGGAGGCCTTTATATATGATAAAGTGAAGAGGGGCCTGTCTTGCTCCCACCATCCTCTCCCTTGTTCTCTGGATTTCCCACATTAGTAGCTTTTCATGTTCAGAAAATATTTTTAAAGTGTCTGGGTTTCCATATGAACCATAAGTCAATTAATATTAGACATAAGGCAACAAATTTTAATCTTAATTGATAAAAATATCAGTACTGGAGCTTTTTGTTCCCACTGAAATACTTTGGGTTTTTTTCCAATTTAAGTGACAAAACGGAATACTTTTTTAAACCATTCAACTTGTTCTTTGGAGTGGTGAGAATAGATGGAATTCCTTGGGAAAGCTAATTGCATAATATAAATAATCATCATCCCATACCAGAAAAGAGAGAAACTGGAAAGGAGAAACAATTAGTTGCTACAACCTTGAAAACTGAAGTTTAAGAAGGGTTGTGGCTACATCCAGAGCGCTCCTGAAGTAAACTACTGAAGAATAAAGACCCCTACCCCTGCAAATTTAGATACTAAGGGAACAAATGCTAAGTGACCCTATGCTGATTGCTGAAGATGCAAATTCGGACACAAGATCACAGTTAGGAGTCCCATTGGGGACTAGTCCATGTGAAGTGCAAGCAACCACATCTCCTTAGTTCTCAAGTGCATTCTAGTCCAGGCAAGAACATTAATGAATCTAAACCAGGTGATATCAAAGTTTTAAATTATGTCAATCACATCCACAAGTTGGATTCAAAAGTGCTCTTGAAGTAGAAGATTTTGTTACCTGTCGAAGCCTCAGCCACAGGAAAATAAATAATGTTATTCAGGCTCCCAAACCACCAACCACAGGGAGAAATGCAGAAAGGGAGAAAACCAAACCCCAAACAAACAAGAAAAATCCAGCAAGTTATTCCAGCCACACCCAAATGTAAGAATACTCCAAACATCCACATATATATCAGCAGCAATAAAAGCAGAAGTCAGAAATACCAACTACAGTGAGGAACAAAAGTGAAGCTGGCAAATATAACCATTCCCTCTGGGAGAAGGGAGGGATGGGGGTCAAAAGGAATCAATAAGATAGGGAGAACAGAAATAAATTCCTGTAATACAAAAAATACTGTGGCTGTAGCTTCTTTACTCCTGCTCACAGCTAATTACTTCAGGTTAGGCCAAGTGCCCCTACAATGAAGATTTTGCCTAAAACAGATTTTTTTATGTGCTACAGGAAAGCAGAACAGGAGAACAGATAATTATGAACATTCTGCTTCAAAGGCAGCACGTGGGACTGGTCAGACAATTTCCAGCTGGTTTTGGCAGGCGGGAAAACACCTCACAAATTCCTCCCCTGCACCGTAAATGACTCCCTGCCCAGCTCTGCCCACCTCTGCACCCTGGGGCTGAGGGAAGGGCCAGGGACAGCCTGCTAGGAAAAGGCCACTTCCAGGAGGCTCAGGGAAAAAGACAAAGCAAGGAATTCTGTTCTAACACCCACTGTTTAACAACCGGCATTGTCAACAATAATAATAACAACAACAAAAAAAATCTCAGCTTGACCTGTTTTACCCAGAGTAAAATTCTGTGCGACAGTGAGGTCATGAGGTGTTGTACATACCCTAAGTAGACTTTCCAGCTCTCAGCAGCAGGTGCTCAGTACAGGATGAAACATGAAATCTGAAATAAACATTTAGAATTTATTAGGATATTTTCTTAAATAACGTCAAAGCAGTCAAATATCCAAGAAACTGATCCTCAAATAACTGATATTCTTGTTGTGAAGCCAGGATAACCTTGCTCAGGAAGGAGCTGCAGTGCACACCCTGCTTTACAAGGGCAGATTATTTAGCTGAAAGTCCTCAGGTAAAAACACACAAATAAACCCCGCAAGAAGTCCACAGAAGCCAAAAGACTAACATTTCAACTCAAAAACAGACACCTTAAAAAGCAAGTTGCCCGAAATCCTGATTCACGTTTGCATGAAAGCAAACTAAAAATTTCACAAGTTCCGTGGCTTTGTTGTTTTGAAGAAGGGGAAGCTTAAAAGGAGGATTCTGGGGTGAACCTTTAATATTGTTAATATACACTTAATGGCAACAACAACCGAGCGAGCCCTGAAAACCTGATGAGTGATTCAGAACATCAGCAGCATCCAGATCTAGAATTAGAAAGTGCTTCCCTGGGAAAAAAAAAAAAAAAAATAAAATGTGTGGGAGGAACTAGTGAAAAGCATTTATTTCCTCAGGGCATGTGCATCGCAGGGCAGCCAAGCCAGTTTTCAGATGAAGTAACAAATATATACAGATATTGCTCAACACACACGTAAGAATTCCAGAGCCAAATAATCCAGTACCTTGCTAGTTGTTTCTGTTGTTTCGCCTTTCAAACAAATATATTCTATAGGGACAGAGGCAGCACCAGGAGAAAGCCCGAGCTTACAGATTATGCACTTGAAACTGGAGTTCTAAGAACTGTTCCTGAACCTTTATTCACTTTAGCTACTCAATTTTCCCCACACACAAAGGCCACCAAAAGATTTCCACAAGAGAATCCGATGAGATAAAGCAAAGCAAAAAATTAAAATAATCTCTGCACGGTTTCTTTTAAGAGTTCATCTAAGCTATAATAAACTTTAAAAAAAAAAAAAAAAAAAAAAAAAAAAAAAAAAAAAAAAAAAAAAAAAAAAAAAAAAAAAAAAAAAAAAAAAAAAAAAAAAAAAAAAAAAAAAAAAAAAAAAAAAAAAAAAAAAAAAAAAAAAAAAAAAAGCCAAAAAACTTGAATTTCTACATGAAAGCAAAAAAAGAAAAAAAAATAAAAAAAGGAGTCACACTCACCTGAAACACACATTCATATCCTTGGGAAAAATATCACCAGAACTGCTTTTATGGTGGTACCTAAGAGGAATGGCACTGCCTCAAAATACTGATTTTATAGTTAACACAGAATCTGCTAAGTCAGACTGCTGCCCCATCCTCTCTGCCAGACTGAGTGCTAAACCACAGCTTTCCCCAGAATCACATCTGCTCCCAAGGTTTTTATGGAATTAGTCATGATTTGGGACAATTTGTGAAAACACCAAGGATTAACACAATGGGAATGATATCACGACAAGTCCTTTATGGAAAGGGAAATTGCTCATAAGACTATTTCTCGGCTTGAGAAACCCGTGCAGTTACTGATTGAACTAAAGATGTTTTCTGATAAGGCAAAAGCTACTTTTAATTTCCAAGGCCAATAGTAATGATCTGTCCCTGCTCCGGGAAGTCACGTCATTAACGCCCTTAAAGCATTTGTTCAAATAATGGTGTGTGTAATACCAGGGGACTTACACACAACATCCAAAATGCACCGGGCACAAATAATAGAAAAATATTATTTTAATTGCTGAGGCATCAATAATGCAAACACTTACAGGCATGCTAAATTTTCCACACAAGTTATCCCCACCGATTTTCAATAGAACCACCCATGTGTGTAAAATTCAGTGTACAAATGCATGGCACTGTGATTTGATTTGATGTTGGATGGCAACCCCAGAGGACAGATAAAGGGCCTCTGCTTTGCTCATTAGAGAGTAACACAGAGATGATCCAAACACAGGACCATTTCATCTCCCTTTTACACCAACAGCCCTTGCCAAGGCACACCTTCCCAATGTTTGTTTTCACAGGTTACTGACTGATTTTCTTCTTTATCAGTTCCTTAGGAAGCAAGTGGTGACAAGAACTCTCCCATCCTCAGCTCAAGTTCGACCAGTTGTTAACACTTCTTAAAAAAAATAAGAATTAGTCTCATTCTAATGGGGATAAATCCTGAAAGCTTCTAAAGTGGTCAGAAGGAGAAAAAACATAAACAATTGTTTGGGTTAAAGTATTGAGCTTAATTCAACTTTTTGTAAAAAAAAAAATAAAATAAAATATATATATATCACAGAATTTTTTTTTAAGTAAAAACCCCCCAATACATCTGCTGGAGGTGGGGGGGGGAGGGAAGAAAAGGAGAGGAGGGGGATTTTTCACAGCTTTTGTAATTTCTTTACCTTTCTCCACATAAGGATGGTTTTCAGTAAGGTCACAGTATTTACATGTTAAATCTAATACTTCTTTTTTTTAACTATTCAATTTGAAATTGGCTCTAAGCACCTGTTTGATGCAGTTTGATTTGGTTCCTTATCTTGTCCTATTTCAGTTAAAAGACAAAGCTTCTTATCTGGAGATCTAAATGTCCACATACAAGGCCTGAAATTTTTTAAGTTTTGCCCTCCAGTATCATTCTCTTCCCTCTCCAGTTTGCCTTCTTCACCAAGCACACCACTGAGCCATAAGTTAATGTCAACTATCCGAAAGTAAAAATCTTAAAATACCTTCTAGGCATGGAGCTCATTCCTCAGCTTCCTTAGGCTTTATTTCAGCTACCTTTAAAGCTCCTCAGTCATGCTTTTCAAGAATATTTGCCCCCTTCACTCTTTTCTCATCACTACATTAATTTAGTCTTCACAAATTCTTCTCTCCCAGATCCTCCTCTCCATGTCAACACAGAAATTCTTACAAAGAATTCAATGTAAATTCTTACACCTCAATCCTTACAAAGCTGGACTACTAAAGGCTGACACTATTTGTTGCTCTTCCCTCTCCTAATTCTGATTCGCAGCAACAAAGCAAATAAAGAATTTTATGCAATGCAACATTTTTATCCTTATTTTATCCTTTTTATCTGGGTCTCTAATGATGCCCCTTTGGCACCACAGCAAGTCACAAGAAAACCCCACAAAGATCACAGTAGATAGGAATGAACAGAAACAACGACTGGGCACAAGTAATATTTTCTTTAGCAGAGATGAGACATTTATAACTAAGTTATCTACAATGCTATTATTCCTGTTAGCTATGCTCTCCTATATCCTGCACAAACAACTGAATCCAGTGAACTCTGGCAGTCACGGAGCAACCACGAACTTAAATATGTATCAGGGAATTGTACAGTGGTCATTGGGAATTATTCTCCAGCCACCTGTTTTAAAGAGGCAGGGAAGATCTAAGCTTTAATTTCTTAAGAAGATAGCAAGTGAAGCATCTCACGGGTCTTTTGAGAAAACGTAGTCTGGATGAACATATATATTTAGGACACAAGGAAATGGGATGAAGCTGCATTAGGGGGAGTTCAGATTGGACATCAGGAAAAGGTTCTTTACAGAGGGGGTGGTCACTCACTGGAACAGGCTCCCCAGGGAAGTGGTCATGGCCCCAAGCCCTAGCTGGATTCAATAATCCTTATGGGTCCCTTCCAGCTTGAGATGTTCTCTGATTCCATGTACACACACAGCTCCTCCACATCCCAAACGTGGGACACGGACCTGCCCGGAGCACTTTCAGCAGCAGCACCAAAAACACACCCGTGCCAAAGAGTAACAACCCACAGCCCTGGGTACAATCTGTTACCAAAGGACCTCTGGCCTGCAGGAAAAGCCCCAGAACTGCCACTGAATTCTAGACCAAACCAAAAGCAAGCTTAGCACAGACAAGGTGCTGTGAAGATTCAGTAATCTTGTTTCAGGATAACTGGTACACAAGTACTGACTTCATCTTATCATTGCTTAGTGGCCTGGACAGCTGAAGAACACAGTCCATAAAGTAGAATTTGGTACAGACTCACTGGACTCGAACATAAATTCTAAGCATGTCACCCCAAAACACACCCATACGGCCACCATCAGCTGCACCACCAGTAGTCCTGCAGAACCTTTTAATCAGGTGGTTGTAACTTAACTAGGGAAAGAAAGGCAAACCTCAGTAAGATCTCAGTTCTGTATCACACTAAAAACACACACAAAAAGTCCATACTTACTCTCACCTCCCATTCATAAAACCCATGACACAAATCTGCTATGGAGACCTGGGTTTAACAGCGTAGAACATGAGTTCCACATAACACTCAAAACTGCTGTAACACAGACTCAGTCCAAAAAACTATCATATTTCCAGCGACAGCTGTGCATTAAGCACTCACATTATATGCACATGAGCACTGCTCTCCCCCTCCCCACTTCATTTTGACTGTGCTCCAAATCCTTTCTCAAACTCACCCCTTTCATCCTGTCTTTCCAAAACTGACCTGGGCTCAGCCACCCACAAGGTCTTGCTTTGTTTTACTCCTTCTAACAACTTCAAGAGTGAGGTATCATAAAGGGAATGTGCTTTATGTACATTTATTTTCACAACTCGCTGCAGCCCTCACCCTCTCTGTACTTCCACTCTCTGATCTCTCCCTTGGTATAACATGACCCGTGTTCTACTCCCACTTGAGAACGCTGGGGTTCACTATCTATTTCAGCAGAGTTAACAAAGGCTTTTGAAAGAAAGAACTTCAATGCAATCCCCATTCACCTCCAAAAAGCAACACAGATAAATCCATTACAGAATTTCACAATTTGTTTCCTAGGAAGGGAAGCTCGTCTCGACACTCTCCACACATCGTGGAACAGTTTAAAGGTTTTGTTTGCCTTCAGGAGAAGAAAAAGCTGATTCAGTTGTAAAATGAAGCCAACGATACACACTCCTGTCTTGAAGGATTCCCTCTCCTCCTCTGATGAAAGGACAGAAAGGCATAAAACTGGCTGCTGAAAGCCCTGGAACAGCGTGAGAGGAGCAGTTCTGGCGTCACACAAAGGAACTCCCCCCTTCTGCCGAGGCTGAACCAGCAGGGGTTTTGTAGCCTGGGACACACCAAAACTTCTGCTTCATTTAAACCTCCGATTACTCACGTGTGCTGCACACCCTCTTCTTCCAAAGGGGCCTAATCTTCCGAAGAAACTCACCTGGTTGTTTAATAAATTCACATAGGTAACAAATTTCCATCAACAAGAGAATACAATCCAGAGTCCCAAAGCTCCATTTCTTATACAAATGAAACACTGACACGAACTCCAGGCAGGAAACGGAACAGAAGTATATTCTGTGATACATCCCACTCCTTCTTTTGATTCCATTCTTTGACTAAGTCTTATGGAGGTTCCTACCGATATTTTTGCTTCCATCCACAACCCAAGACATAGAAGTTTAACATTCACAAAGTCTAACATTCACAAAGTGTTCAAGAAGAGACCATGCCAGAATAATCCCACTGATAAACACATGCCATACACTTCCCCCCCCGCTTCTCTTATAAACTTTAATCCTTGAACTGCATCATCAAAATACATGGGTAAAATAAAAAGAATATTATTCACTTATGGAACTGGATTGATTTTTCCTGATAACCACTGATTAATTAATATGTCTAAAACAATTTCCGTACATAAGCACTTAGGAATGCAATAACACTGAAATCCTCCTCCTTGAAGGAGATCCACCCCTGTGACCAGTCAAAATCCCACAATTTACAAAGAACTTAACAAGAAATCCACATAAAACTGAAATTATTAGACTATCCTGATAACAAGAGTTAATATCCAGTCTGACTAGGTGTTCCTATACCTGATTAAACAGAATTTACAAATTACAACAGAGGCTTCCCTTTGCCTCCACACCACACAGGGGGTTTTCTTAAACCATGTTTAGTTCCCCAGACCACACAAACAGCTTACAAAAGTTCAGACACGTTCAGACACCGATTCTCAGCTTCACCTTTTAGCTTAATGGTTCCTTGAAAACTCAGGTGCAGCACTTAAGTGTTAGTTCCAGCAGCTTCTACTGCAATTTTTTTTTTTTTAAACATAGTGATTAAAAAGCTGCCAGCTCCATGCATTTACTCATCCATAAGGATCACCTCAAAGGCAGGCTGCTTCACTGGTACTGGTTGCCAGCAGCAGCTGGACCAGGTACAGCCAGCCACGATTACCACATTTTGTCTCCATACACATTTCCACTAAAGATTACTTAATTCTCTTTCCCAATCTCAGCAGTGACTTACTCCTTCCGTGACAAAATGCCGAGAAACAAACCTTAAAACTGACTTACTTTAAAACAGATTAAACTGAGTTATGATTAAGAGGAAGCATAGCCATCAAAACATCAAAATGCAAATTATCATATTGAAGAGCTAAAGACTGACAGAAGAAGAAAGTATAGAGTCACTGGAAGGTCCTATTATTCTGAAAACAAAGCTTAGTTTATTAATATTTAATAATATATAGTCATTAAGGGCATTACCAAAAGGAATAAGAGAAGTCATCCTAAGGCCACTTTATTAACTTACTTGCAGAGTTTACAATTCTTGCACATTTTCTTCTAGCAAAATTGTAAGGTTATGACAAAATAGCAACTAAGCTAATTGTCCTAATATCAGTAACGAGGTCATAATTCTGTTTTCCAAGCCATGTCCAGGTTACATCTGCATCTACAGAAAAACATGACAGTTTCATTTACAGAAAAGTTCTTCTCTGCGTGACCTTTACAGCCCTCCACAAAACAAAAACAAGCTGCTTTGCCTACAACAGATTCACATCAAAGCTGCACAATCTCAGGCAAAAGCTGCCAAGATAACAGAGGACATGGTTGCAGGAGCTCAGAGAAAACTCTCAGTTGCTGGGGATGCTGTCAACTACCTTTTGATTATCACCACAGACCTGGAAATAACAACCCCACATTCTTTACCTGCTCACATCACTAAGATCAGTGGAGAGAACTTCAGAGGTCACCTTGTCAAGCTGCCACTCCTGATGCAGGAATAAACAGCAGGAATAAACAGCATTCCCTTCCTGACAGATGTCCAGTTTGTTCTTACAGACTGTCAGGGACAAGTCCCTTCTCTAATCTACAATGGTTTGTTATTCTTAGCATTACAAGTCTTGCTCCCTAAGTAAAGTAACCAAGTCTTCAGTCCTATTATTTAAATCAACTAATTCTCATTTTAGTCCCCTTAATCCTTTATCTTCTTTATTCTTATAGTAGCCTAATGCATGTGAATAACTTAAAGACCACAAAGAGATAAGAACACCTCAATTTGTTCAATTCTTGGGTGTCATATTCTTAGGCATCTTCTGCTACTGAAAGCATCCAAAAAGAGGAAAACCCTTCCTTGATGCCCCAAGCTCAACACGGAATTCTAACTAAATCCTACCAGTACTGAATTCAGCAGAACAACTCCCTGAAGTATTTACCCCCTTGCTACATCACAGCAGAGGACTTCTTTTTCTGCCCCAGCAGAACAAGGTTAACCACTAACTGAGCACCCATCAATCAGTAACCTGCACACCCCAGTCCACTCAGCCCTTGTACGACTTCAAAGGCACGTTTTGAGCAGACATTTGAACAACAAAATTCAAAACCCACTAAACGGGAGGAACAGAGCTGAACAAGTACAGAAAACAGCCAGCTTTGTGATTTATACAAACTGAAGTGGAAATGACAAGATAATTAATAAACCAATTGAAATCTAGAAGCCTCTAGGATATAGTGCTTAAGCCTGAAATAGAAAATGAGAGCTGATAAAAATTCAGAATTACTTCTTTAGCCATTAATTAACAGCGTTCCCATAATGGAGCTGTTAACACCAGAGTAAGAACTGAAAGTGTAATTTGTAACATTTGCAAAGAGCTTCACTAAGAGCGAGAGACCAGCACATGTCAGCAGCGTGTGAGGGCTGCCAATGGAAAACGAGTTGAAAATGTAACAATATTAAATAGTGTTCAATACAATTAAAAATGGAATTTAAGAGATTAAACCCCTCCAACTTGAGGTTTATTACCTGGGACTTACATTTTTCTATACATGTTATCAACCTTTTTTTCTACTCTACCTGTAAAAAAAAAAAGCCTTTTATTTAGCAAATGCAGTTCTGAGCGAGGCATCATGAGCACAATGACCACGTGCATTAACTTGGCCATGCCAAGGCTCATTCCAAGCAGTGAGATGGCACCTTAAATTAACAACTCAGATCCAACATCATGGTTTCTGCTTCTCCTTGTGATGGGCACTTGAAACCCCCTTCCCAGAAAGCACTTCAGAACCGGCACGTGCCCCTGTGCCAGGGTTCACTGTCCTCATTTTAAAGGGGAATAAAAACCAGCACAGCAGCTGAATTAGTTCTGCCACCAAAAAGGAAAAGGAGAAGCCACCGAAGAAATAGAAACAAAATTCTCGTCTCAACTTCCGATATTGTGGTTGTCTCAGTGTTCCCCATCTCTCTGCACCACTGGCTGACCAAACCCGTGCTATCAGGCATGAAAGGGCCTGGGCAGTGGCAAAAACACAAGAATACCTCCATCAGGCTCTGGAACTTGCAGGGGGAAAAGGGGGAAGAATAAATAGAAAATTAAAGCGTGAAGTTCATCTCTTCACACAAAGTTAGTTCCAACAGCTAACAGCGAAAGTACCTGTCATACATTACTTTTGTGTGCTGCTGTCTAGAGTGTAAAGCCCATTCTGAACCTCTGCCTTTAAACAGCTTCCACTACAGAAAAGCAGCAGTAAAGCAGCAAAGAGGATAAAGGAGGAGACTGCTAAAACCTGAGGAACACACAGGCATAAAAGAACCACAAGAGCATTCAGCCACCAGCAAAAAGAATTTCTGCTTGAGAAGTGTATTAGAAACAGCAGGGGAAAAAAAAAACTGGTAAACAACTTGGTTGGTTAACCAAAAATAAAAAGGAACTGTACTCTTTTAAACACTAACTTTTTCTTCTTTCTGTATTAACCTTTACTTGAAAAAAAGTGAGCAATAAAAATTCCAGTATTCTAAAACGGAACAGAGACAATTTTCCCCTCAAAGGACAGGAAGATTAGAACTGCCTCGTTCAAAAAAAATGGAAATCAGGAAGCGATACCTACGTGCAAATAAGAAAATGGGGATAGATTTTATGTTTTCATGCTATCTTCCACAGAAAAAGAATTTAAAAGATTGCCTAAAATCAGTAAGAGGAAATTCTCTTTTGAAGATCACAGAATTTCTGAATCTCAAAGCTACAGAGTATTACTGAGAACAAACTTGCCTCAGCGTTCACACTGAACATAAAACCTACAAAAGACAGGATGAAACAGGTATTGATTGATGTAAATCTCCACCACTGGGTGTAACTCAGACATTGGGATTTATAAGTCTCTCACCAGTACCTTCAATAACAGTAATGTTGAAGGCACTGCTAGGAAATTATTTATCAAATGCTGATGGAGCAGAAACCTCACTGGCTACTGTACATCCCATGGATTGTATCAGTAAACACTCCATGCAGTGTTAAAGGCCTGGGAAAAGAAGTAGGTACCTGCATTCACAGCTGCAAAATATATCATTTAACTCATTTTGAGCTGCTGCTAAACCAGACCTCTGGTACCCCCCTGCAACCCCATTATTTGCAGCAAGAAAACAGGACAGAGCAGCAGCTCCTCCTTCTCCTATTGAGAAAAAAAAAAATTAAAATAAAAAAAAAAATCATCTGCTGCTTCGAATCCTTCCCAGGAGCTTCAGTGGGACTAAAGGAAAACTTATCTCCGCCTTCCAAAGACACTTTAGAGGTTCCGCTGGTTCGCTCCCTCTGCCCTCCCCCAAACCAAAATAAAACAAAAGCAGGAATTGCACATTTTCATGTGTGGGTAAACAATGCAAGGCCCGGGGTTGGCAGCAGGAAGCAGGAGCAGCTCAGAGTCAGCAGAGCCCTCTGACCTCCATCTCCCCGTCCCGGCTCTGGGAACCCCCTCAGCCACTTCGACCTCTGCAAAGGCAACAAGTGCCTCGTGCAGGGACTCCTGACACACACCCTGGCTAAATGCTTCCAAAATTTATTGCTCAGTGTACCTGGCACCACAGCACTGGCACAGAACGTGCCACGTCCCACTGCTGTCTGCAGGACACTGATGCCCACGTTTTCCTTGTTCATTTTTGGGCAAAAGGAAGGAAATTAGTCCAGGGTCTCAAAATGAGTTAAATTACAGTTCCATGGGCAGGGAAAGGGTCTAGATTAATCTTGAGGATTAACTCTAAACTGACCTATATTACATTCTCGCAAGTTGGAAGCCTGAAGCAAAAAAGAAACAGAGTTGGGAGTTGAGTGTTTGTCAGGTCCCCTTCCCAGAGGGAAAACAAAAAGTAACGCTTCCATGCAATAACAAGCTCACAAAAGCTACTTGAATGTCTTCCTTATGCCCCTTCTGCACTGAACACGACAAAAAAGGGCAGAGAGAAGGTGAGGGAAAAAGTCTTGAAGTTATAGGGGACAAAGGAAATCCAGTCCAGGAGAGTTTTACCAGCTCAGCCACGGAGCGCTGCAGAGCTGAAGGAAATTTAAATGCCCCCAAAATTCACACTAATGCCAGTGAGTCAGATGTTCTCTAACAAAGCCTGTTGCCTTCAGCATTTGTTATTTACATCTTCCGCTCCGATTTTCACTTGACACAAGTTGCATCCAAACATTATAAATCAGATTTCAGAAACTGTTCTCCAGTTTCATCCTAA
Source organism: Empidonax traillii (assembly GCF_003031625.1). Lineage (NCBI taxonomy): Eukaryota > Metazoa > Chordata > Aves > Passeriformes > Tyrannidae > Empidonax > Empidonax traillii. The sequence goes on from NW_020955535.1 coordinate 1,025,475, forward strand.
CTGACGACCCACTGACACCACCACTGATCTGCATCTCCACATTTCGAGCACCATCAGAGCCAGAGAGCATCAGTTTCTGTGCTTCTCCTGCCACCTCTGACGTGCTGAAAGGTGCATGAACTGCTAAAATTTGCAAGGGGATGTTTGGAAAGCTCCCACACACCTGGGTAGTCACAGCTGTCTCTCGTGTGTCTGCTTTAAATACAAAGCCAGAAAAATCAGACCAAGCCGCCTGGAGTTTTTTGTGCTTTTGGTTGTTTGATTATTTTTGTGATTTGCATTTTTGGTTTTTTGTTTGTTTGTTTTAATAAAAGACCTAACACTCAGTCTGCCCAAATACAAGACTTGCATCCCAGTATCAGGAACACTTAATGCTGAACAAACAGCAAACTCCTATCTTAGGAAGCCTGCACGGTGGAAAGAACACAAGTTGCAAAAGAATGGGATAGGGAAAATAAAAATATAAGCCTACAATTCCAAACCTGCAGGTTTTTAAGCTGTTCAGTCCTGAAACAGCCACTTTCTTTAACAGTTTTTTTTGATTAGCCATTAACCATTGCCTCAAAATAGAGAGCAGGACATGAGCAACAAGAGCTTTCAGAAAGATCTACCTGATCATCTCCATTGAAGTTCTTCCTCTCCTACACCAGAAAAACCTATTAAAAAACCAGAGTTACTCAGATATCAGGTTTTCCACTTAATTTCCCTTTCTTTCAGCTTTATGTTTTTGTTACAGACACCATAAACCACACTCATGGAACGCTGTGGTAGAACACACTGGATTTCCAAGGCTCCTAAGTGGCAGCCTATATACAAACCAAGAGACACACTTGAAATTGCTAACAATTTACAAACTCTAATCTTGCATTGATCTGCATCCTGTTCTGGGGGCTTTTTTCCCCTAAACATTTACAATAAAAAAGACAGCTTTTAGCACACAACTATCCTGCAGAAGTTACTATTCAGGAAGACAAGAACCACTTTAGCTCAGGTGCTAAAAAAATGCGTTCAAAACTGACTTTTGGAGTGTTCCTATACCATTTCTGCTCTCTTTCAAAATACAAGAGCTCAAAGTCATACAGTAAGGGTTTGTTTGCTGCAGTTTTTAAAATCCTGACCTCTAATTAAAACCTTCCCAAGAAATTAAGTCAGTATGTCCACGCTTTCAATGGCACTTGAAACTTCAGAAACTGCACTGACACAAGATAAGAGGAAACACACATTTAGTCTGGAAACCACATCTGATGGAGCCAAACGTCAGTCAAACTTCCCTGACAGCTCTCCCAAATGAGGACTCAAGAAGCTTTCTGGTAAGAAGTAAATAAATCCCATGTTTGCACTGCTACCATCCCAGAGTGGCAGCTGTGGCACAAGGAAACAAATGTGGAAGATGAATTCCAGCGGAAGAGTGTCCTTTTTAAATACCTTCAGCCCATTTAGTGAAATTTAACGGATCGAGAACACAGAGATACACTTTTTGCAATAGTCTGCATCAAATGTAAAGGTACAAATGTTCAATTTAAGACAAAAAAAATACTATTTGTGTCTTGTATGGGTTTATATAGATTTAACAGCAAAATTACAACTTATTAATAGTTACCAGCATTCTTCAAAACTGCACTTTGAGAAGACAAAGTTCTCTTATAGTGAAAAGAACTTTTCTCTAAATCAATAAATATATAAAATGAATGGGAATAGCCTGTTACTATCAATCTTATATCAAAATAAAGAACATACTGCTACACACAGCAATGCCTACCAGGGGAAGACAAACATGCTCGTTTTGTTATACAAATGGCAAGAAATAAAAATCTTATTGATTCTTGAGCTACCCTCTTGCTGACAAAAACCCCTACCACATTTATAGATGCATTCAAAAACAGAAGACAACCTCCTGACCCATCAAAGCCACCTGTTTTACTACCTAATCTCTAAAAAGCACTCCTGCTTTTCTCTCCTGTCATCCCCCAAAATATCTGTCAGCTCGGTGGAGCTCACAAAACCAAGATCCCCCATTCATTAGTCATCATGTGGTGAACAATTGTATTACCAAAAATAAGCCCTTTCCACAACACATAACATGCTCTGGAGCAGAGATACCAGATCACATCACCAGATACCCAGAAGTCAAAACCATTTTTAATGCTCTTTCAGCAAATTACACATTCAAGACACAGGAGTGCCATTCTAAGAATATCCCCTTCTGGATGAAGTATTCCAATATATTACTAGTTGATTGCTGTGTCACTACGTATACTTAGTACCTTTAATAACATCCAAGGCTGAGGCCAAACAAAGCTTAGAGCTTCTGGCAAATAAGCACGATGTCATTTTCCTTTTCATGTGTACATTTTAACCTTCCTGAAAAATAAAAGGTCAACCAACACAAACATCAATCCCAGCCATGTTCTACAAAAACTGCATTTAAGACATAAAAGCACAAAAGACAAATTAATCTCAGAACTCTTTTTCTCTCGTTGAATTGCCTGCTGAGTTTACAGTCCAGTTTACAGTCCCCTCCTTCTTTGGGGTTTTTTTTTTTTGTTTGTTTGTTCTATTAACAGGACACCTGATTTTAGGTCCATGAAATTTACTGCCTGGATCGATTTCAAAGGTACACACACACACATTCTGTACAGAATCTCAGCCACAAAATTTGACTCGAGAACTCCAAGGGCTGTGGTCCCCATCCCAAATCACACCACACAGGCAAAGGTGTTCCAACAAAGACTGGAAGTAGGATAACAACCTGATTTCAGGGGGCAACAAAAAATGGGCCAGGTGGAAAAAGGAAGTGGTGGAATTTTGGACAACGTCAGTGAGATAACAAACTGTTCCAAATAACTATATAACTTCTACTACTTCTGGCCCCAATCCAGTTGTGCTCTTGACCTTACTCAGGTTTAAAGGAACCAGAGACGATAAAGGCAGATTAGCTTCGAGGAATGTGGGACTTTCCCAATTAATACAGTGGAAATAATAAAAAAAAAAAAACCTAAACAACAAAAGGCCAAAGGAGTGTGGATTTTAAAGGGACACTGCAATACCACATCACTTTTAAGCTAACCTTTACATTAAATAATTCAATATGAATCTCCAAGTGTTTCTCCTTTCAAGTGAACTTTTTATTCCATGCATTTACAACAGCACTGTATCTCACCCCAGCGAAATTGCCAAAAACTGAGCTGCAGGCTGATGCTGCTCCAATGCCAGGGCCTGCAGGATACACTCAGCACTGGAATAGGATTGACTGCAAGCCAGCTAACACAGAAACGATACAGGGAACAGTGCTTCAGCCAGCAAACAACAACAAAAAAGAACAGGAAATCAAAGAGAAAAGACTCCCCCTTGTTCCAAAAAAGCATCATCTGAGTACAGGAGGTCTGGGGAGAGAATGGATGTGAGAACTGGCAATGTACAGCACATGCTTCAGAATTAGTCGCGGGGATTTGAGCAGAACGATCCCCTGTTACAGCTGCGGGAGTGCAGTTCTCACTGTACTCCAAAAATCAGGTTTACAACCGCATAAAGAAAAAAATATCAGATTTCTCCAAGAAGTGCAAAGGCTCCTCCATCTGACCCAACTTGTGTGTCACCACCGGGTCGCCCAAAAGCCACGCTGAGGGAGCGCTTGCTCCCGTTCCCCGCTCCAGACGCCGGGGGCTGTGCCCGGGTTAAGGGCTGGGGACCAAAGCGCTGCCCCCGATTGCCTTCCCCGATCACACCGTCCCAGTGAGAGCAGCAAGAGGGCAAACAAAAAATAAACCTCCATACATCTTAAAAAAAAAAAAAAAAAAAATCAACAAAACACCAAACCCTAAAAAGAAGGAACCTCAACCACTTCCCCTGCGCTCCCACCCCGGCTCCGAGAGGCAGCCGCGGATTTACGCGCCCGCCTGGGGAGGGGAAGGGGCAAAGCCCGGCACAGCCCGGCTCCGGCAGCGAGGGGACACCTCCTCCTCCTCCTCCCTTCCCTTTGTTTACTTTGCGGACCGTCCCGCTCCACCTCGCCGCCTCCCGACACATCCGGTGGGACCGGCCGGGAATGCGGGGCGGGCAGGGCGGAGGGGGCGGCCGGGTCCCCCCCGGGAGGGGGACGGGGCAGGCGGGGCACCGATGACCTCTCCCCGCAGCCTCCTCCTCCTCTCCCATCCCCTTCCCAGCCTGCCCTTCCCGAGCGAGGGAAGCGGCTCTGCCCGGAGACCCCCCCAGCCCACCCTCCTGCGCCCCGGTGTCCGCGGCGGCCCCTCCCCGGGGACACGGGAACGGGCGGCACCGGGGACAACCTTCCCTCGCCTGCGGAGCCGCCGCCGCTCCACGAGCCCGGGTGGGTGTGGGGGGTAGACAAGGAAGGAGCCGCCGCTGCCCCCGCTGCGCCCCCTCCCCGCGATGCGAAACTGGGGCCGCTCCGCCCGCGCCCTCCCCGGGCAGCCCCCGCCGCCCACACTCACCGCGCTGCGGGCACGGCCGCCTCCGGGGCCGCGGCCAGGAGCAGGAGCGGCAGCGGAGGAGGAGCAGGAGCAGAAGGCTCCGGAGGGTCTGCGCGGGCAGTGCCGCCTCCCTCCCTCCTTCCCTCCCTCCCTCCTTCCCGGTCTCCCCGCCCTCCCGGCGCGCTGCACCATGGGATGCGCCGCGGCCCCCCCACAACATGGCCGCGGGAGGGGCACGGTGCCGCCCCTCAGGGAGCGGGCGAGGGAGAGGTCCCGTCTTCCCTTCCCCACTCGCGGCTCTGCTCTCACCTGCTCCCTCCTTCCCTCCCTTCCTCCTTCCCTCTCTCCCTCCTTCCCTCTCTCCCCGAGGCAGCGCGGATCCTGGCGGAATCTGGCGGATTCGCTCGGGAAGAGGCGAAGTTTAACCCCTCGCCCTCGCTCGGTGGCACCGGCTGGCACAGCGGTTCTCTTGTTGCGACACTGGGATGTTCCAGTTGAGGAGTTTCCCTCGCTGGAGACATTCCAGGACCGTCTGGACACGATCCTGTGCCTTGTGCTCCGGGGTGACCCTGCTGGAGCAGGGGAGTTGGACCAGATGACCCGCTGTGGTCCCTTCCAGCCTGACCCATTCCGGGATTCTGTGACTTCAGACTTAGCTTATACCTGACGACCAATGATCGCTCAAACTTTGTGCTCATGTTTAAGTAAATTTTCCTCGAAAGAAAATGTCACAGAGTCACGGAATGAGTCGGGTTGGAAGGCACCACAGTGGGTCCAACAGGGTCACCCCAGAGCACACGGCACAGGATTGCGTCCAGTCGGTTCTGGAATATCTCCAGTAAGGGAAACTCCACACCTTCTCTGGGCAACCTGTCCAGTGCTCTGTCCCTGCACAGTAGGGTAAAGAAGTTCTTCCCGATACTCAGGTGGAACTTCCTGGGCATGAGTTTCTGCCCGTTGCCTTTTGTCCTGTTGCTGAGCTCCCCCGAGCAGAGCCTGGTCCATCCTCTGCCCCCTCCCTGCAGACACTCACAGACATGGGGGAGGTCCCCTCTCAGTCGTCTCTTCCTGGGACTGAACAGCCCCAGTTCCCTCAGCCTTTCCTCATGAGAGAGATGCTCCAGTCCTTTAATCATATTTAGTTGCCCTCCACTGGACCTGCTTCAGGAGCTCCACATCTCTCTGGTGCTGAGGAGCCCAGAACTGGACACGGTGTTCCAGGTGAAATTTGGGGGTTGTCCTCTTTTCCCAGGCAACCAGCAACAGGACAAGAGGAAATGGCCTCAAACTGCACCAGGGAAGGTTCAGGTTGGACATCAGGAAGAATTTCTTCACGGAAAGGGTTGTCAAGCATTGGAAGGAGCTGCCCAGGGAACTGGTTGGAGTCACCATTCCTGGATGTATTCAAGAAATGACTGGATGTGGCACTTAGTGCTGTGGTTTAGTTGTCAAGGTGGTGATCAGTCACAAGCTGGACTCGATGATCTTAGAGGTCTTTTCCAACCTGAATGAGCCTGTGATTCTGTGAAACAACCATTTGAAATGTCTCAGTCTATCACTTACTTCTTTCTAGAGGTAGCTGAACTTGGATTTTGTTCTCCTGAGACCAGGAGATCTTCTCAAGCCCCCGGCTGCTGGAGCTTGGATGGATCCTGAACCTCCACCTCTGGAAGTTACAGGGTGTCTGGGAACTGGAGGGACCCACCAGGATCATAAAGTCCAGCTCCTGGACTGCATCTTGCTTTGGTTTAAGCCTATCTGCAGCTGAGCCTACAGGGCTGCCTTAGGGTTGATGGAGAATTAGTCAATATAATCAGTGGCATTTGGGATGTGATTTCACTGATCAAACATGGGCAGTTTACTTCAGGGTAACCAAACCACACTCCTAAACTTGCCTATGTTTATAAGTTTTCCAGGCACTATAAAGAAACTCAAGGTAGAGATGCAGAACAAGCAGGGACCTGGACTGCGAATACAGTTTTTCAGTTGGATCCCACCTAAAATCCCCCAAGCCCCTACAGGAGCGAATCCATTAGGTAAGCTCTGGATGGGATGCAAATGCATTAAGCCCCATGTAAAAATCATTCCTAGAAACTCTCTTTTAAACAGCAGTACAGTATTCCCATCAATCCTTTACAGAAATGCTGGGCCATTAGAGGAGGGTCCTCCAACCAGCAGGCTGTTGGATATCCTGGAGACAGGATAGAAAATACACCCTACCCTTTCTACTGAAGCTGGACCACTGTGCAGAAAGGAAGGAAGGAAGGAAGGAAGGAAGAATGATTTCAGTTATTTTATAATTATTGGTCTTGAGATCACTATTGATGCTCCTGCCAGAAAAGATAGAAATGTGCTAATTAAAATTACTGATGACAGAAAGTTGGGAGACATCAATAAAGAGGATGGTAACACACAGGAAAAATCAAATGCTCTTGAGGACTGGGATAGCAAAAATGGAAGGAAATGCATGAGTAAAACAGGAGTCTGTGCTCTGATTAATATACAGGGAAGGGGTGGTATAAATACTGGAAATACAGAATAAATAGAGAAAGTAGATGGGAAAATGGAGTTTCATCAGCGGGGAATTGCATTAAATGACCCTTCCCAGCATTTGATCCCAGTCACTGCTCATTTCTCCTCTGTCTCAGCCTTCATCCAAAGATGTTGAAGTGCTGTAGCCTCTGAGCGAAGCCTCTTGTGAAGAAGATAGTTGTTCCCATTTTTCACACTGGAGGGCTGAGACATTATTTGAGTTGCCAAATTCACACGTTATCCAGTGGATGAACAGGCCTCCTCTCCAGAGCTGTGTCCTACACGTTCAGGAGGGCAGCAGTACCTCCTTTGTGCTGTGCACAGTCTGTCCTATTGATATGATATGCAGCTTTACTAAACTTCCTTCATTTAGGTGGCTTTTCAGATGTCCTTTCTTTAATAAATAGTTATTATTGATGTGTTCGTACTCTGCAGTTTCTCTGGGCAACATCACCGTACCAATTCTCTCCACTTTACAGGTGGAAAAGCTCTTCAGAGATATGTGGGTGATTTATGGAGGAGACAGAATAAAGCCAGAGCAATGGTAGAGCTGCGAATCTGATCCTTAAATTCTGTTCTGCCTTTTATTTTTACAAAATTTGCATATGGGAAAGAAGGATGCTGCCTGAACTCCCTGGAATTCAGCTTTCCCACTGGTTTTAATGGGATGAGAGCAAGCCCAGAATAATCTATCAAAATGATGGTTTGTAGCAATTCCTGAAAAGTCTCTGTTTCAGGTCTTGGTGACAATTTCTTGTTGGTTTCTTGTTTCTTTCTTTTTTTTCATCAGCTAAATGCTTGTAAAAGCAGAAACCTTCAGCAACACACTGATAAAAGTGCTGTTGAATCTTTCTCATGGTACGGAATGCAATTTTTAGTCAAATATAGAGAAAGTTCCATAAAAGCTGATGATTTGAGCACTCAGCTGGGAGAGGGGAGCTGTGGTGACGTCCAGTGAAAAGTTACTTGATAATCCAAAGTGTTCATTTCAGCAGGAAGTCAGGAGGCACGAGCAGGATGATTGTCACGGCTTCTGTAAGGACTATGAGGCATCCACATACAAATCTCTGCCCTCCTTCCCCGCCTCCAACTTCAGGAACTCATCCAAACTAACGAGAAAGGCACTTGCAGTAGCTCCTCCATCCGTCCATCCATCCTACTTATTGAGAATCCAGGGAATCACTCTCTGATTACCCCTATTTTTCTCAATTAACTAAGGGAAAGGTTTGGTAATTAACCTAAATCTTTACACAGCTAAGCTTTTATAAGTTGTGACTTGCTCCTTTGTCTTCCAAGATTCCTCTTTTCTTCCGATTCCTGAGAACTCGTGCAGAAAAGTAAAATAATTTTCTTGCCTGCCCTGTCTACCCAGAGGTTGTTGGTAGGTGGAAAAGACAACTATGCCCTCGAACTTATTAGGGAATGATTAATATTGAGGTAAGACATCCAGTATAATACTGGGGGTATTATTTGTGCAGTCCATGCCGTTACCTCATTTAATTTACAGTGATTATTAAACTTGGGCTGCACTGGTATAAACAAAAAGGTAGGAAATTTCATTACAGTGTGGCATGTATTGTCTTTCCTTTTATTAAGTGCTTAGAACTGGGGGTAATGGCTCTGAAGACATCAAGTCTTTTCCGCTGTTTGGGAGCACAGCTGCAGTCAGGCATCCTCCCCTCTTCTGCAGGATGGGAAATATTCATTAAAGCAACCAGAACGAGCAGGTAGCTCTGAACTGCAGGGCTATTTCAAGCTGTGCTGATGAAATGCAGGGGGATTTGGGAAAATTTAAAAAAAAAAAAAAAAAAAAAAAAAAAAAAAAAAAAAAAAAAA
>NW_020955535.1:1034389-1070354 GCF_003031625.1 Empidonax traillii
CTGGCACCAGTGAAGGAAAAGTATATAGTAAATACAATTTTGTGAATGTTGATACATCTCTGCCTCTCTTTGAATTTAGGAAAAAAAAAGGATTAAGCATTATTACATCAGCATTTCTGGGCAGTGTCTGGAGTAGGAGCTGAATGGAAAGTCACCAGTGGAGGCTTTTCTAATTTATCAAACAAAACAAAACAAAACACAAAGAAGTTCTTAAGAAAAGCTCCAAGGGAAATGGGCAAACTTACACAGGATCAGGAAGGAATTTTCAGGTAGAAAATTTGGTGTGGAAAAAACTAATTAGCAGCTGGGGGACCCACTTGATGAGTTGCTGTTATTAACTAAGACCTCCAAAGCAAATGTTAATGTGTTAATTAGAAGCAGGGTAATAACCTCCTAGATTTCCCAGTGGGAAACAAAACAAAACAAAAACAAGGCAATTTTTGTTCTGGATATAACTGGCTAAAACCAAACACGGCAGGAAGGGAACCCTCCCAGTGCTGCATCTTCATTTTCTGATGTGGGTTTGCAGCATCTCCGCCCTAAAGTTAATGTACAACCCCTTCCCCTGCCCTGCAGGACGGTGTCCAGGTGGAACCACAGGATTCAGGAGTTTATTTGTCATTCTGGAAAACCAAACAAAATCCCTATCCTGACCGGTAGCTTTAATTTCCAGAAAGAAAGGAAAGATCCCACACTGGCTTAGTTAGACTTGTCCTAAGGAAGAACTGAAGTCAGGACACTCTCAGATGGAGTCCTGGTATGACAACAGGGGAAGTAAAATCCATGATCTGTCCTAAAGGGCTGTGCTTCCCACCAGAGAGGCTTTTCTTCTCGTTTTATTTTGGCCTCCAAGATTAAAGTCAACTTCTTGGAGGTTGTTTTCTTTCCCCACCACACCTCAGGCAAACTTGTTGCTGAGCCAAATCAAACCATATCTTTTGAAGCTGCATTCTCATGAGACCCAGCAGCACAGAGGGACAGAGTTCTTAAGGATATTTAGAAACACTTGAATTCTTTGACTCACCTTCTGCTCTTTTTCCAGTGTTGCTGCACTGAGCTGTGGTGCCCCCTGCCCTCAGAAGGGCTCAGGAGAGCAGGAGGGTGCTGAGGGTGTTCAGGAGTGTGCCCTGGCAGTGGGGGACACTCCTGGGACATCCAGGATTGGAGCTGCAGGGTTTACATTCCAGGAGTGCACTTGGCTTTCCCAGCAAAGACACAGCCTTTAGGCTCATTCAGTTCTGAGCCAACTCCAGATCCTCTTATTTTCATTTATTCAAACTGGTGTTGAATAAGCTCAGGTTTGTTTGTTTTTGGTGTTTTTTTTAATTTATTTTGTCCTTACACAGGACAAAATAAATTTTGTCTCTAATCAGATCAAGCTTTTTGCAGGAACTGTGACAGTCACATCATCACTCTGTTCACTGTCAAATCCCTCCCCAAACCCCTCCAGCTGCTTTGGAAGCTCCCGCTTTTCCGTAGAGCCCCTTGATGTGTAAAATGTGTGCGATGTTTTGATCAAAGGAGTTCTTGTACTTAATGCAAATTTCAGCACACGTAGAGCAAAGCAGGCAGATGGGAAGGTATGGATCCAATCCTCTGGATCTTCACTGCCCCCCTGGGACACCAGTCCAGCAGGCAAGGAGGGCAGGGATGACTGGGGAGGAGAGGAATACGTCAACTTCCTTATTTTTAAGACTGTGTTAAGCTTTCTCCATTTATGATAATTTGAACTAATATTCTGAACACCCACCAGCTAAGAGGTTACAATGACCACATTTGGGAAAACTTATCTTTTTAACTTATACATTAAAGAAAAAAAAAGTCTCCTTTTTGCAATTTTTTCGGCCACTTCAAATGACATTTTAGATTTAGAGAATCGTTTTCTGAAGATTTATTTTCAAACACAGACCAAAATACATTGAGCAGGGGGACTGTTATCTGTGGGAATTACTGGTCCTTTCTGAGCAGTCTCATATTCAGTGAATGATTTTGAATGTATGTGAATATTGATTTTGAATGTATTGGAATATTGATTTGTCTAAAGTTTTCTTTATTTTCCAGTCTCTGTCTATTCATGTGTGCTATCTACAAATTTGTTACCTACCCAATTTTTAATTCTAGGTGTAAGGGGTTCTGAGGAGACAAGGTGACCAGTCATTTTGGAATCTGCCCTAGAGTCATGAAGACTGAGACTACTTTATTTGGATGTTAGGAGTGGGATACAGGACTATCCTGTGTATATATATATATATATATATATATATATGTATCTCAGATCCTTTAACAGAATCACAAAATGGTTTGGCTTGGAAGGATCCTTAAAGCCCACCTTGTTCCAACCCCCTGCCATGGATAGGGGCACTTCCACTATCCCAGATTGCTCCAACCCCCATCCAACCTGGTCTTGAACACTTCCAGGGATGGGGCAGCCACAGCTTCTCTGGCCAACCTGTGCCAGGGCCTCCCAACCCTCACAGGGAAGAATTTCTTCCCAATATCTAATCTAAGCCTGCTCTCTGTCAGTGTAAACCCATTACCCCTTTTTCCTATCATTACATGCCCTTGGAAAAAGTCCCTCTCCAGCCCTCAGGAGTGAGTCTTCCTATCCTGTATCCTGTTTCAGGGACAATCCTCTTGCATTCCATTTCCCTCTTGGTAAAAAGAGTTTCTCTGAGTTACAGGCAAGACACTGCTGACCTGTATGAATTCACTTTGCAATGGCTGCCTAGAGAGAGCCCCTGCTGTCCACATGAAATCATTCCTTGGGAACCACTGAATGAGTGACCTCAGCCATCTAAGTCAGCCAGGAAGCACAAGGCTTCTGGCATTCCTCTGGTTTGTTCATCCTGTGCTGCCTTGACAAGTGGAACAACAATGGAATAAAAGGGCACTGTCATTTTCTTGAGCTCAGGTCTTTGCTCTTTAGTTGCTTTAATTAAAAATTCGTCATTTGTCCTCTTTTAGGATTCTGCAGGAAAAGGATACTGCTCTTGCACAAAGTTTTGGAATAGAGCCTCTGGAATGGGTAAAATATGGAGGTAACTACCAAGCCAGGCATGGTCAGAAGACACAGTCTTCTTTTCCACGTCGCACACACCGCTCTGCCCTGCTTTTCTCAGGGCAGGCACGACCACTCTGTGTCTCCCAGAGGTGTTCCAGGTTTGTATCTGAGTGCCTCAGTGCCTCACCTGAGGTTGTTTACCTTTTAGGAAGAATTTTGCACACCAACAAAGGTAAGAGAGAACACCTGTGGTTTGACTTAGAATCCCAGCATGTCAAGGCTTGGAAGGCACCTTACAGGCCCTCTAGCCCAGCCAGGGGCATTTCAGTTTGCCCTGAATTTTTCCTCTTTGTGGCAATCTAACATTCTTGCACCAACATCACTATTGGCCACAGCAGCTGAACACAGCTATAACACAGCTTTTAAGGGCTTTTGTTCTTGAAATGTTACTCTATTTATTTTGAAACATTTTTTTTCATGACACAATATTAACTTTGTAAGAGCATCACATCTCAACAAAACACATACACAGGGTATTTAACTGTCACATCATTTACAAGTTCAAGCAGCAGTGCAGTGTTAGGTCTGCTCTGAACTTCATGTGGGGTTTAATGTCATTTAGAGTTTTGATGCCTCTGGTTCTAGTCCGTAAAATCAGCATGGTGATGTGATCCTATGGGAAGATATCGGGAGTTACAATTAGGAGAGGTTCAGAAAAGAGGCCGAAGCTGCTGAACACTGAAAACAAAGTGCACAAGCCAAGTTTTTTCTCTTTCTTCATACAGTTGTTGTTTTTCCAGCCCTCTTATCTGTATCCTAATAAAAACCCTCCTACAGTTTCAGAGAGGAGCTGGAACTGTGTGTGACAGAGAGGCAAAATTTCCTTGCTGTTTTGTTTTGATGTTGCTAGATTAGCTCTGGTGTCAGACTGTTTTGAAAATCCGTTTATGTTGAGCTAGTTACAGGCTGAGCTGCTGTGTTTATTTACCAAGCAGGTGCAGCAAGTGTAGAGATTTCTCAAGCTCCTGTTAGTTTATCCCAGTGCTTGCTTTCACTGTGATTTAAAACAGATTAATGTGAACCAAGTGTAATAAAAAGAAGCAATAAATATGTTACAAAATATGCAATAAAAAGAGGACTGTTAAGACATTTCACGGATTTCACCCTTAAAAAGCAAATTGTTGTCTGTAGAGGTGCACATTCCTAGAATCATGGAGTGGTTTGGGTTGGAAGGGACCTTAAAGATCATCCAGTTCCAACCCCCTATTAGTTTAAAAACATTCATGGTATAAATTAATGCTCTTCTTTTACAAAACTTTATCCTTTCATAAAATGAGTTATTAATTTCATAGTCGTTGCTATTTTGATCTCGAATGCATATGTTCAGTCTTACCGTTGGGTTGATCTTTGTGGGCTGGAAAGTTTCAAGACAATTGTTTTCTTTTTTTTCTAAGTGTATTTTATCCCCTCCAAAAAAAAAATCTATTTTGTGCACAGAGTTGCCATCTTCCACTGCTTGTTTTAATGTAGTACCTGAGAGACTGAACCACTGAGCTATTGGAAAGCAGTGTTGTCGTGGAAAGATAAAAAGGTGAATTTTAGATCCATGAAGTTTGGCAACAGAGCTTCTGGAATTTCAGGTTTATCTCCAATTTCCCTGCAGTGCAGACTACACCTTTTCTCTAGGGCTGGTGAGGAGTTGCAGCAGTTTTATTTATATCCAGTGGAAATCAAGAGAAAGTTCTCAGCACTAGTTATTCTGTGCATAGATCAGTCCCTGCACCACGTCCAGTCAGTCTCTGCCTAAGAAATAGCCCACAGGCTAAAATTAAGAACAAATTCAATAGCAATAGGAAAGTTATTTTTTAAGCTACTGTGCTGAACAATGTCCCCTCAGAAAAATAGCACAAATGCATGACTATTGACCCCAATAACTGAGGAACTGAGGCTGCTGTTGTCTTCCTCACACTGCAGCTGGAGTGTGAAGTACTGGAATTACCGGAAAGTCACCTGTGGAATATCTGACATCCTTAAATACAGGCTTGATGATGTTTATTTTTAAGTACACAGAGCAACAATCCTTCATTATTTCGCCTTTTCACTCTGAATTAAAGTATTTGTCTTGAATTTCAAGAGACAACTCGATACATTCATTGGTGAGCTAAAATAAACTGCAGTGAGCCCACAGAGGAAGAGATTCTATAGGAGAATGGCTTTTACTCTCCTAGACTGGCCAAATATTTGCAGCTTTGCAATGACTCATCCTTTTTGCTCTCTTCTTCAGCAGAATTTTGGAAGGGACTAAGGAAGGAGATAATGGTACTCTTAGAACAAAAGAAGATCAAGTCCTTTTTTGGTGCTTAATTTTATCAGAACCAGATTTTTCATTGCCATAGTGTGGCCACAGAAGAGAGCAGAGCTGCCCCTGTTCATCCCAACTGAGGACCAAACCTTTTATCTTCTGCTTTTATTCATATTTATTGTTTGTTTTACAATAAATACAACTCTTTAGCATCCATTATTACTTTTATGCAAGGAAATACTCAGGCCTGGGGATGTATCCTGATAAAAGTTTGCAAACGTATAGATTTGAGCCATCCTGACGGTTGGGATTAAAAGGAAGCCCCTGGGTCATCAGTGTGGTGTCCTGCTGTCACCAACCACCTCATGGCATGAAATGAATTCAACCACAAAACTGCCTGTGATGTTGTGTTTGCCTTTACACCCAGGTTGTACTGTGGGTTTAACAACTCTTTTCTTTCTCCTCCCTTCTTTTCACCTGTTCTTGCCCTCCTTGCATAGGGATCATCTGCTGTGGCAGACACATTTCTCATCCTTGGTATTCTCAGGGTTGCAGTTCCCTGATGAAAGAGAGCCCTTTGGGACAGGGTTTTAAGAAGCTGATTCCTCAAAGCAATGCCCAATTAAAGTGTTCTCGTTCCTGGCTCTTCACTCCAGCCCTGGGCACTACAGCAGATCAGTCAAGATGGGTTGAGTTGGGAACTGGACTGTGGAGCTTGTCTGCCTTAAAAACACATGTTTGGGTTCTCAACCATTATACAGTTCTTAAATATGATTAAGAGTTGTAAGGTAAATGCCCACAAGCATGCACATCACTTGTGGAAAACAGAAGGGAGGAAAAAACCCTTGAGACTTCCTTCCATTTATTTACTTTTCATCTCAGTCACAGTTAAATGGAAGCACTGTTTTCTAATAAAATAAAGGAATATTCATAGAATTGTAGAATGGTTTGGGTTGGAAGGGACCTTCAAGATCATCTCGTTCCAACCCCCCTGCCATGGGCAGGGACACCTTCCACTATCCCAGGTTGCTCTGAGCCCTGTCCAACCTGGCCTTGAACCCTTCCAGGGATGGGGCAACCACAGCTTCTCTGTGCCAGGGCCTCTCCACCCTCACAGGGAAGAATTTCTTCCTAATATCTCATCTAAACCTGCTCTCTGTCAGTTTGAAGCCATTCCTTCTTGTCCTTTCACTGTAAATTAAACAGTCTCTGTCCATCTTTCTTGTATCTCCCTTCACATATCGGAAGATCACAATTAGGTCACCCCAAAGCCTTGGTTTTCCCAGGCAGAACAATCCCAGTTCTCTCAGCCTTTCCTCATATGAGAAGGTTCTATCCCTCTAATCACCTGTGTGGCCTCCTCTGGACTTTCTCCAGCAGGTCCAAGCCTTCCCTGTGCTGACAACCCCGGAGCTGGAGGCAGCACTGCAGGTGGGTCTCACCAGCACGGAGCAGAGGGCCAGAATCCCCTCTCTGGATCAGGCCATGCTGCTTTTGGTGCAGCCCAGGACACGACTGGGCTCTCTGGGCCATGTCCTCATATTCTGGGCTGTATTCTCACTGCTGATCCACCTCTGCATGACCAAAAGGAAAAAACCACAGTCAGCCTCTGTGTGCAGGGTGTGCTGAGGACAAATCCTGCACACAGGCAGTCGAGTCTGTGAGCATCATTTCCAGAAAGATGTTTTCATCCACCACTTGTGCATGTTTCAGTAACACCTGCACTACTGGGACGTTCCATCTGAAGGGCTCAGAGCACACTGTAGGTTCAGGTTTAGCTAATTGATAGCGGTCACTGAAAGGCAGGAAGGATTCCCATCTGCAGGCACGCCAGGAGGCACCTCAGCCGATAAAACGTCCTGCTCAAGGTCAGAAAGACGAGTTGGTGGCAAAGCTGGAGCAGAACGTGGAGAGGTGAGTTAATACATCCTGATGGCAGCCAGCTGCCTCGCTGCAGCTGTGCCCACAGCATTGATCTGATCCTTGGTGAGACCCAGGGAACCTCTCTAGACAAAGAATCTCACGTAAAATCCAACCATTTATCAGCCCTCGAAAGAAGCGAGCGGTGAAGGGTTGGGCTGTCACCACTGTGGTGCAGGCAGCAACTGCTAAGCACTGAAGTGCTGATGTTTTCCCTCTCCATCCTTGATGCCTGTTTCCATAAGGCCTTGGTCCTGTGTAAAACTATCTGCTAGACTCTCAGCCTGGTGAGTGAGTCCTGTGATCCCAGAGTGCTTCAGCCTGCAAAGCCTTCACTGCTCAGGCTTTTTTAAATGCAGTATTCAAGGAACTCCCCATTTTGACTTGCTAGTCATGTTTCTGGAAGCAGAAGCACCTAAATTATAACTCAGTCCCTGGAGCCTGAAAAGAGAAATGCACACCTTCAATGCCTGCAGTGGAAGTGCTGTGCCTTCAGAGGCAACCTGCAAACTAAGGGGTAAACCAAAAACCAGTCAGTTAAAAAACTTTGGACAGCGTCCTTAAGACAGGCTTTAACATTTGGACAACCCTGAAGTGGTCAGGAAGTGGGACCAGGTGATCCCTCTCCCATGTGGGTAAATATAAAAATGACTGCAGGACAGGGTGAGCAGCATCTCACTGCCCACAGCCATCCAGAGCAGAGATAACCCAACCTTCCCTAACTCCAGCTGACAGGTGAATCTTCTTGGCAGAGCCAACAAACCCCATCCCAATGTGGGGTCACACAGGGGAATGTATCAAAATGAATAGATCATCAAGTCTGGTGAAATACCTCAGACGGTGAAAACTTAACTTCCCCGTGGCTGATCCTTGATTTTCTGTCATCTTGAGGTGCCTTTTTTCCTCATCCTTTCTTACACAAGACCACAAGTAGCTTCATCTCCCCTGCAGGGACCTGAACGTATTAAAAGGTCACTGCTAGATCAAAATGAATATGCTTTTAAAAAGAAATATTTCCCTCAGTTCCCAGTCCTGCCACAGTAAAGCTGTAATAAAAAACATCCACAGTTTACCTGCACGATTTTTACAATATATCAGAGCATACTGAAAACCAGAGTCATTCTTCTCCCACTAGTCACTTGTTCTTGCTGGTTTTACACTCACTGAGGCAGCAACAGTGCCAAAGCTTGCAAGGAAATATTTAAACACTAATTAACTTCTTAATTCTGTGTGTGGGCAGGCCCCCTGTTCCATGTGGAGCACAACTGATTCTTGAGATATTTGTTTGGGATTTCAGGGTGTTTGCATATTGTGTATGGCTCCTGTGTATGTGCTGGTATGTGTGTGGGATGCCTCTGGCTGTGTTTGCCTGCAGCTGAGCCTGCACCACATTCCCCTCAGAACAGGCGAGTTTTCCAATATGAAAGTTCAAAAAAAAAAAAAAGAAACAAACCCCAACCCTCTCCTATTTTATTTCGCTCACGGGATAAAAGGCAGCAAATTCCTTCTGGAGCTGCATTGCAGTGGCGCAATAAATGCTTGTCCCTCCTGGCTGTGGGGTTCTTGGGGAGATCAGTTTTCAGCATCTGTCCAACAGCAGACCAGCTTGGAGTACTCACCCTCCAAAGAGGTTTTCCTTTTCAGTTTTTCCAATAAACAGATCTGCATGGTGTTGCTGCTAATGCCAGTGGGATTGTCTCTGGGAGGTGGTTAAACATGTGGCTAGAAATTTTATTAATGGTGACTAAGATTGCTGGTGGTTCTGTATTCCCTTCCCACTCCCCTTCCTCTTCACAAGTCCTGGTCTAGTGGGAGGTGTCACTGCCCATGGCAGGGGGTTGGAAATGTTTGATCTTTAAGGTCCCTTCCAACCCAAAGCATTCTGTGATTCTGTTAAGTCACCTCTGCCGTGGCACATCAGAAATGGCTGGGAGAGCAATAATGAGACTGCTCTGAACCTGCATAGCAAATACACCCAGGCTGTTTGTTTGTGTGTGTTGCAGGAGAAACCTTCACAGAAAGTCAGTTCTTAATGCAAAATTCAGCCCCCAAAGCATTAAAAAACACTGCTACTATGAAGAGACTTTCAAATGGTTCATTTTGAACAAGTGTGGCGATGGCTGTGACTCAATAATCCAGTTTATAATGTAGCCCTTTCTTCCCCAAAGCTGCCTGGACAGAGCAGGGGTGAGACACAACTTGTGCACTCTCGTTTGTAGCGGTTTCTTCTCACCATTCAAGACCAGGGAACTTCCAAGGGGGGAGAAACAGGTTGAGGCTTCGTAGCCAGAAATCACAGAGAAGCCAGGGACGTTCACACACAGCTCAGGTGGAACTGCTCTCACTGAACTGCAGTGCAATAGTTTTATTTCCTAGTACTGGGGGAAAGGTGTAGGTGCTGTAGGGACAAGAAGACTGTGGGGGGCACCTGGGCTGCAGGCAGCTGGATCTGGGAGGGGTGAGTCCCACTCTTTGGGACTAAACCCTGTTTCCAGCCCCAAGGAATGCCGGGGTAGCACTGAAGGACTTGTTCCTTCACGCCTGCCCGATGGGAGGCTGGAGGCACATGAGGGTAGATTAAATCAGCCCAGCTGTGTTATCTCCTTCGTGATTGCCCTCCGAGCAAGAGCGAGGTGCTGCAGGGACCCTCCTGTTCTGTGCTGCAGAGACTCACCCAGATGTTCCAAGGTACAGATGTGCCCTTTGCAGGGGAGGAAACACCCACCCAGGACTTTTGAATCAGCTTTCCCTTTGATTTGCTGCCTTCTGTGGGATTTGTCTTAACACTTCCAAGGGAACCGTGGATGTAACTTGGGTAAAGCCGAGAATTAACCTGAAATGTTTTTTCTCCCTATTTTTTTGCACTTAATAGTGTTGCACTTACACTTCCCATGTGCTGAGAGAGCAGGGAATTACCCAGTAAATGTTAGCAGAAGCCAACATTTAGGCTTTTATTATCACTTGATAAACCCATGTAAACCCCATTAAGGCTGAGAGGAGTTCTGTGTGTGTATCAGGGGAAAAAGGGACCATTTGCTCTCGAGTGCATGTCACTAATTAAAAATTTAAGAGCATATAGTACATAATTATATTAGACTGTAGGTTAATGCTCCTGGATGAAAAGTGCCAGATGAGCTGAAATGCTTGTACAGAGCAGGAGAAACCCTGGCTGCCTCTGTGCAGTGAGATGGCTCTCCATGAATAGTCCCAGTATTCCCTGCTCCAGGGCTGGGGGCTGTGACCTTGGTCAGGATCTGCCAGGCAGGAAACAATGCAGGGAAAGACAAGAGGACAAGTGCTGGCACCTATGAGCCTGTTCCACGTCCTCTGCTGAGCCCGTTTCTGGTGGTATCTTACTCTCCAATGCCAGCAGCAATGTCTTACTCCCCACCTTTCACCAGCGGCAGCCATCAGATAAGCCCGGGTTTAAGGCAGGCTGCTCCCTTGGGAAGAGCCCAGTGCCATCAGACCCTAAATTCCCCTTGATGCCAACCTCCAGAGCCGTTCCAGAGATGAGTGCCTGCAGGAAGGGTGTCACCTCTCTGTGGGCACAAAGCCACCAGCACGGTCCGAGGATGCTCATGGGGGGGCTCACCTGGAGTAGGAAACACAATCCGTACCTTCTGTTCCTGTATAATTATAGTTCAAGGCACAACACTATCTCAGAGCCCCGTTAATGTAACTGTAAGTAGCCAGTGATCTTTGTAAAGGCACAGATAATTGAAACAATTGCAGCAGTTACACAAAACCCCTCATCCCTGCCGAGACAAAGGCGTGTGCAGGACACCTGGGTGGAGAACGGCTTCCATGGAGCTGAAAAAAGAAGTCCCAGCCTCTGGCACGAAGATGATAAGTACAGTCCCAAGGAAAAGGACCGTGAAAGAGATTTTTTAATTGATTCTTCTCCAGGTTAAGGGAAAGAAACCTCCAAAGTTCATGTAAATAAAGAGAACAGGACCAAAGAAACACCCAGCTCTGCTAGAGGTTTCCCTCCACCTAGAAAAAACTCAAAGGGAATTGAAACCTCATATTTCAGTTAATATGCATTTCTGACAATCCTTACATTTTATGGCAAGATGAAAGTCCACGGGCAAGTGCACAGCCCAACTTTTTAGTGCGACTATCAGCTTATTCTCATTTCCTTATAAATCTTCTATGGGCTCAGAAAGCCCCAGCAACACACAAAAAACCCCCCGAACCTTTTAAGTTTCTGTCATGTGATTTACAACCCCGCTTTGAATTTCACGTCCTTTCTGGAAGTGAAAGTCGAGCTGATTTTTCTTTTCTTTTTTTCTCCAACGATAAAAGAGCAGCCACCGAATTAACAGCGGGTCAGTGTGAGATGCATCAGAGCGTGGTTTGGCATTTATGCCGAGAATCTCCTGCCGTCCCCCCCCCCACCACCACCACCCACAGCCACCATGGCAACCGCGGCGCGGAGGGGCTCGAACGCCGCTCGCAGCGGAACGTGCCGGTCCGTGAATGCGCTGGTTGTTTCACCACTGTGATGCTGAATTCAGCTCAGCTGCAGCCGCTGCTCCTCCGCGGAAAGCTTCGCTCCCGCTGAAGGGAAAAACAAACCAAACAGCTCAGGCTCCGCCGTTTTGGAACGCGGCTGTTGCGGAGGATTCGGCTGCGTGGGCAATCAGCGAGAAGAGACCTCAAACGATAGCGTCGCCTTTGCGCTCGCACGGAAAGCTTTTGGAGGTGCTGCGAGAAAATCGTCTTTGCAGTGGACGCGAGGTTCAACCAGGAGAAGCAACAGTTTGCTGAGAACTTCATGCAGGACAATACTTGTTCATTCATCTGCGTTTGAATATCTAAGTAATTATGCAATTATTCTGAGGTACAACAGCCTGAATTTTGCCAATGCTGCGTAAGGCTTGTGCGAGTCAAGAATTTGCTGCGATTAAAAATGTGCAGCTTGTAAAACGCAGGAACGTTGTTTTTAGCACATTCTTATAATGTGCTAAGGACACTTTAAAAGTGTGCTAAAGCATCCAGCTTGTTCTTCAACACTTACTTTCTTCACAGTTTGTTCCCCCGTGAAAAGCTACCTCCAACGGTGTGGGTTTTCTCAGCTGCTGCTGTGATCCCACTCTGTTCCACCCACTTCCAACTTCCCCATATCCCTCTGTATCACTTCCAGGCACTAATTGCTCCATACTCCTTGTAGGGATCATTAGTCAAATATTTCACTCAAAACACTGCCTTACATAGTGTCCATAGACAGCTCTAAATCCAAGAACAAATTGTTCCTGTTACGTATTCACCCTTTTTGGTGGTTTTTTTTCCCCTCATTGTGCTTCCAGCCATCTCCCAGTAGAGCTGAAGAGAAAACCCCCACACAAAGGGAGGGACCGCACTCCAGGCAGGATCTGCAGCCAGATGGATCATCCTGATGTGAACCACCCGTCTGACCTTTGTGCAACTGTCGTCTTTGGCTACTGGCCTTTGAAGTGATGGGATAAGAGGTCTCCAAAAGGGTCAGGTGGGACGAGGGAAATAAATACTACTGAGATATGAGCCCAGCAAAAATCTTGTTTTTAATGTCTCTCTCATGTGCAGCATTCCCACGTGTTGCTGCTCTCCAGCCTTTCCCTTTTTCTCTTTCTTGCTCAAGCTGGTCAGTGCATAATCCTTCCTTCCTTTTGGGGGAAAAGGCACAGCAGTTCCCTGCCTGAGCCTGTGATCTCTGTCCCTTGGTTTGGCCTCTCTCTTGAGAGATCAGTCAAGAGCCTTGGAAGAGCTTGTCCTGAGACAGGCTGTGCCACCAGATTCACATCTCTCAAACAATGCAGCATTTCCTTGGCACCGGTATCAGAACAGAGACAGAAACCACAGAATGAAAACAGAGCTGGAGGATCCCAGCCCCAAATTCTTTGGCCACATTCACACCCAAAATCTGGGGCACAACAGGCTCCCAGTCCTGGCTTTGCCAGCTTGGAGGACGTGCCAGAGCTGCCGTAGCTGTGCTTGGGCCAGGCACCTGGATTTCTCCTGGAGAGAAAGGTCAGTGTGTTCCCCATCTAAGGTGGCAGGACATGACCAAGGCATGTACCTGGTGTGGGAACTTGGACCATGGCTGGTGACATGGGATGTTCCTGCTGATGAGGCTGAAGACAACTTTGGATATTGGATTTCTCCCTGAAGGTTCTTGGATCAGTGTCCACCACCCCTTAGCTTTCTTTGGACAAGCTAAATGGACTAAGCCCCGTAAATCTCTCCCTGCGAGTCATCTTTCTCAGACTTGTGTACATTCTTGTGCCTCTTTCTTGAATTGTCTCCAGCTTTTCAGCCTCCCACTTGCTTTGTGGACATAAGATCAGGGCACAGTGGGTTGGCAGAAGTTTTGGGAGACAGGGAATACCCAGACAACATTATCATCCTCTTCTCCCTGGATTTCCTCTGCTTATACATACAAAGATTAGGTCACTTCATGGACAGTTGATTAATCACTTTGACTTGCAACCCTTTTTTGGTCACGGCTTTCCAGTGCAGAACCACCATAGCCCCCACCACGCAAAGCTCTTCCTTCTCCAATCTTGTGACTTGGTTGCACTTTCTTACCTTCAGATGGCTAATTAACTGTTTGTATCAGTGACCTGATTTCCTTCTTTTAACCATTTTCCCAGCCTTTTTCATCTGAAAAATCTGTTGATAATGATTTAAAGGATTTTTTCCTAAGCTGTTGATAAAATACAATGGTGTAGAGCCAAGAACCAGTCCCTGCGGGATCTGTCCAAACACACACCCACTCAAAGAAAATTTCTCTGGTTATAATTATATTTAAGACCTGAAGTTAGCCAATTCTTAATCCATTTAATGTGTTTCACAGTGGGTTTGTATTGTTTTGGTTACTTCATCAACGTGCTGTACTGTTACAAGACATATTTCTTACAGAAGCCCAGCATCGGTTCCCTCATCAGCCGGACTTGAAATGTAACACAAAACTCCCCCGAGCTGCATTAAAAATGGGGTAATGGGAGATACAGTGTTCAACCGCCACATTTAGGGATCAGCAGCAAGGTGAGCACACCAGCACAGCACTACAGAAACTATCTTTGCCCCCACAGCCTTGCTCTTGGCAAGGTGAAAAACTGCTGCAGACAGTGCTGGTGGCTCAGGCCCTCTCTTCTGAAGGTGGTTATGCAATCCACCAAGCGATGTCCTGGAGGACAGTCTGCTTTTTTTTGCCACCTCTTTGAAAACAGAGAATCTCTTGTTTGTAATTCCATAAAGGATTTGTAAGCTGAAGGTGTTCAAGAACAATTTCTGGTGTGCTGGAGGTAACCTCAGCCTTCCGTTCGGGTATCGACCAAGCGCAGTCCCTCTGGGGCTTCTCAAGCACTTGGAGGGCAACGTGGGTAAAATGAGACTTTGAGGCAGGATGTTTATCTTCTTCTCTCAGAGTGTTTGGTGTGATTTTTATCAGGGAATGAGGTTAATCAGGCTGTCTTTCCTTTCTCCAGCTATAGCAGCATCTGCACAATATGCCCTGAATGTATTTGCCCTGTTGGGAACGGATGGAATGGGGTTCAGGTTTTGGTACGTATTTTAGTGGCCTGTAAATGGTATGGTCAGTACCAATTCCACCATTTCCCTGCATGCAAAGTGGGTAATTCAAAAAAATTTCCTTTTCAAATACACCTTTTAACCTCAGAGAAGGGACCTGTGGAAGATGCTGGTCTGCTGTGGGAGTGAAATTCATCTGTTTAGATTAGCCTTGGATGTCTTGACTTCACCGAAAGACAGACAACCCACAAATTATATATACACACAAAATGAAACAATTGTTATCTGGATTTAGATTTGAGAATGAACAGAATGTTAATGAGATAATGTCTAGGCATGATATGTTCTCACACCTTGGCACAAGAATGTATAATCATGTCTTCTACACTGCCTGTTTAAAAGGACAGGCTCCAATGACAGCTTTTCAGGATTCCATACCTATGTATTTCTATACACGTGTTAGGATTAGATTATTTGCGATGTCAACATTTTTAGTGTAGCTAAATTCTGATTTAATGCTTACAAATAAATGTAAACCTTCAAGGACAATGAAGAAAACAGGAAGCCCTGGCAGAGGGAGGGTAACTCAGCACGGGCAATGCTGTCCCACTGGAAACTGTATCTGCTGCCAAAAAGGGACTCCTGTGTGGTGCAGCCCAACAGCACTTTCAGGTTGGGTTTCATTGCTGAAATGGGGATTTTTTCTGCAGCAACTGCCAGAACAGAAACTATTGCAGGGGCGAAACAGGGAAGCAACATCCCTGCAGCCAGGCTTTAATTCATGTTAATGTGCCATTAGGGCAGGCTGTGATTGCAGGACCGTGTGCCCGACCACACGCAGATCTCGTTCCAGCTGTGGCAGCCGCCTGACACGAGGTGGGTAACGGGTGATCCGAGTTCTTATCACTCAGCAAACTGTTTGGGGAGGAGTTTCTTCATAGAAATAGCAGAAAAGAAAAGGAAGATCGGCTCTGAAGGGGTGAGTCACTTGTGAGATGGAGCAAATCCTCTCCTGGTGATGCTCTCTCTGCTCCTGTAGCTCCCACTGGTGTTCCAAGAGCCCAGCCCTGCTGAGAGCACGCAACATGAGGCAGAAATTCTGACTGAGCAGCATTTTTCCCCTGCCCTGATCTTCAGAACGGACTGAAAAAAAATGTGGCTGCTGCTAATCGTTAATCACTCTGAAACCAAACCTGGCCTTGCAGAACCAACTGTGGCAGTCAGAGCAACGGGGAAACTGGAGCGAGGAAGAAAGTGTTCAGGTGGTTTCTAGATGTCTCTAATTTGGGGGTTCCCGTGTTTCATTTCTGTGCTTTATTTTTAGTGCCGTAAATTACACTGTTGAGAAGCTTTTCTTTTTGCACCATCTGCATTTTCCTTTGGACAATTACATCCAAAATTAAATTTACTATTCCTGCTCACCCCAGACTGTAATGGTGTCCTTCTACTGCCTTGTCTGTCTGCTGATTCAGTCTGTTCCAGCCAGCAATGAATGAGCCTGCATCGTGCTACCTAAACCAGGAGAAAAGTCCTGGCTGCAAAGCCTCCATGCTCACCACCAGCACCAAAGCCACTTCAGTGGGGCAGGCAGGGAACCATCTAGAAGGCAGAAAGTCCCAGTATAAACTGGTGAATGCAAACTGAAGGGTGACAGTCAGACGCTGAAATTTATCTCTGGACCATTGGCTTTTTACAAACTTTGTGTGTCCTGTGATTCCTCTGCAAAAGTATTACTTAACTGGAGCATTTGCTGATCCCTATGCAGGCTCCTGAAGGTGGGGGGAAAATCACCCAGGTGGTCAGTGATGCTGGGAAATGTCCATGAGGCAGCTTGTGCGTGGCACAGTCCTGTTTTGATCCCACATTTGCTGTCAGAAGGAAGGTGCTGGACCCTCAGGACAGGGGGCTCCAGGTCCTTCCAAACCCACACTCCTCACCTCCACACTCAGCCTCAGGCTCTTTCACTCTCTGAGGTTTTCAAAGCAGTGAAACCAAATCCCGGCAGCTGAGTTTTCCTGGTGCTAAAACTCCTGAATCATCTTTTTTAAGGTCGCTTTAGCTGTCATTTTTACACATCTTTTATGCATCTTTTTGGTTTCTCCTTCGGGTCTTTGCACTGGTGTAGTGTTGCATCAACCAGCAGCCGTTCGTGGCTGGCACCAGCACGTGCGAAGGAAACAGAGAGGAACCCTTGTTTGGAGAGGAAATAAAGGTGAACAATCACATGGACCTTACAAACATGTTGGAACACAATAAAACACAGATGGTTTCATCTTTGGCAGTGAGGGAGCAGCATTGTTTGAACACAGACATTTAAAGACCATACAGATAATTTTCCAGGGAGGAGAAGGACGATCCTGTGGTCTGCTTTGCAGCTTGGACATGCCCGAGTCTAGCAGCAGCCCCTCCCTGTGTGTAGGACTGCCTTGCTGTTTGGTGTCTGGCAGGTGAGTCGCTCCCTGCCTGTGGGATTTTCCCAGCTGTAACTTTGAAGTTGGCTGTTTCGCCTGTTCTGTGGTGTGGTGCTGTATGTTTATAGTTTGTGAAGCACCTCGGGGTGAAAGGCCTTCTGTAAATGCTGTTATTTATCGAGGAATAATGGGGCCCATCCTTTAACTGTGAGCTGGAGCCGTTCCCACACCCCACCACCACACTCAGCTGTTTGTTATTTTTCCTAGAGCGGCGCCCAAGGATGAAATGGGAAGGGGGGTGCCTTGTGCTGAACGCCGTGGGGATGGAAATGTCATCTTCTCACCAACCAGAGAGGAAAGGGCTGTGGGAAGGGAAGTGTTTTACACTCTGGGCCTGAGAGTCTGTCTTTCTCAGCTCAGCAAGGATGATCAGAGGCCAGAAGGTCGCCACATTTTTCCTCAAACTGAACCTAAAAGCAGGGCCCCACAACAAGAACAGCCCCACCCGAGCAGCTGGACAACCCTTTCCACTGTTGATGACAGAAACTCGTCCCAGGGGCAGTTCACCCAGGCAGATTCAGACACCAAATTTAATCTGAGATGAACCACATCCTTCCTGAACCTGCCTCTCCCCCCTGATTAAAAGAGCAAATCATAAACCAAACCCAGATGTGGGCACTCACAGGTGATTTGCAGGTTGGGATGAGAGGAGCACCCAGGGAGTAGACTGGATGCTCCCTGTGGGCAAACACCACTATTCCTTTCTGTACCAATGGAAAGGTCCCTCGAGATATGTTGCCCCAACCTCGGGGCTGAACCACACACCAATTGATCTCCAGCACTGACCCCTTTTCCTTTCCTGTAGGGGAGATGAAGGAATCAAAGATATGAACCCTCCCAACTAGAAGGAGGAGTGGAATGGTGGGAGTGTGTACATCCAACCAGAGGGGGACAAGTAGAAACACTGCAGTGAATTAAATGTTGTATGTCTGACAAGAGACCAGTCAGAGCTGCAACAAACCTCCGTTTATGCCCCTGGGAATGGAGCATGTCTTGTAGGATGCCAAGGACAGTATTCATGTTAAAAACAAATAAATAAAGGTCTTCTGTGTGAAATTCACACTGAATGTGTTAGTGCCTCGCAGAGGAATTTGGACTCTCTCAGGTTTTTGGGTTGTGGGTCTCTCAGGACGATTTGTAGCCTTGGTAAAAGTGCACCTGCTTAAAACTGTGACAGATCATTCCGGGTATAATGTAGATGATGAGGTAAAATCCAGCTTTCAAAGCCTGCACTTTGGGGCTGGAACTTGTGCACGAACAGAAGTGCCTGTGGCTTCCCTGCTTCCTGGCTCCTACTGACTCAGGTTCCAGCAGAGCCTCTCCTCCTTTAGGCGTTTTAACATCCATTTTTGGCAGGGTTCCACCGTATCAGCGGCATATAAAAATGCAGAATAAACCAAACCTAACAGAAGGAAATGATTTTGAACAGCACATGAGGCCCTCCCCATGAAAACGCTGGGAGGGGACACCTCGTTTAGAGATCTCACCTCCAACCCTCTTACCTGGTTCTGTTGCCCGTTCATTTGGGTTTCACACACGGCCAAGCCTCTTCACTAAGTCGAGACCAATTTCTTTGGAGTTGGGCCCAGGCTCTTAGAAGCTGGCTGGAAAAAAATGGAGATAGGTGTTAAAAATTAGGAAGAAATTCTTTATTCAGGAGGAAGTGAAGCACAGGAACACATTTCCCACAGAGGTTGTGGGTGCCCCATCTCCGGACACATTCAAGGCCCGGTTGGACAGGGCTCTGAGCAGCCTGATCTCGTTGATGTCCCTGCTCATTGCAGGGGGGTTGGACTGGATGAATTTTAAAAGTCCCTTCCAAGCCAACCTTTTTTTGTGATTCTATGAACTCTACGAACTGCAGTGAGATTTTAACTCTTCCTGGGCTGGTCAGTGTTTTTTTCTGCCAAGAGGGAACCACTCCCCACCAGGGAGAGGAATCCCAGTACACGGTCCTAGTCTCTTCTTGCTGTGGTTATGAAGAGTATTTTCAGAGACTTTGAGGAAGTTTTGGTTATTTCAGGAATGGCTGCCTCCTACTCCTGGAGCAATTACTGCTACACCCCCTCCCTGGCCTGTTTACATCTGCCTGGACCAAAAAACCATCATTAATAAGGTGGTGTTTTGTACCACCGTGTGTGTCTTTCCTCCTGTAAATCCCATGGACCTGCCAGCGCTCAGCTTTGTGAGCAAACACCACTGCACCAGGTGTATCACCAGGCACAGACTTGCCCTGTTACCCACTAGTTTTGCAGCACTAGAATTCGTTGCATCAGTACAAAGTGGCGTTACCTTATTTTCCCACTGTAGTAATTTATTCTTGGGACTTGGTGCTGATATTTAAAACACCCAACAACCCAATGTAAACACACGCTCTGACTCAGACCTGATGTACTTTAAAAGATACAACCTATAAACATCCCTTCCTGCCGAGGCCCAAACAAAGGCAGAGGGCTTTCCTCCGAGCAGGAGCTGCAAGGTTGGCTTTGGACATCTTCTGCAGATGCTGCAGAGTCCCCTGCAGCTCTCTGCTTTTATCCTGTTTCTTCCATGAATTTTATTTATTGCTCCCCAGACTGACAATATTTAATAGCACCCCTCCATCGTGCTGCCTGGTGCAGCAGGGCAGAGGCAGTGGCTTGCCTAAAAGCACCTTCCAAAATGCCACTGGCAGATTTGTTTTATCCATCGAGGCAGATCACGTGCCCAAGCAAATTGTTTAATTTCCGGTGGCTGTACGAACACTTTCCTCCTTCATTCTTCGTGTTTCTGACAATGGCAGGAATTGAAAATGTTTGTGAGCTAAAAGAAATCTGATACAGTTGCCCAAGTGGAGTGAGGGGAGGCTGATTTGTATGACTGGAGCATTAAAGCTGCTAAGTACAACCCGTGTGTGAACAGCAGTTTGTGCCCAAGAGAAAAGGTAGAGGGGGAAAAGAGACCGTGACCCGTTTAGCTGTTAAAAACGGAGTTATTAAAGCTCTGACTATACATGTTGGGAGGTATAGAGAGAGGTGAGAGTGTGGTGCCTGTAAAGGGGATTACAGACCATGGGTTCACATTAAGAGGTGAGCTGCTTTCTGGAGCTTTTATCCGTAATAAATGGGGAGAAATACCGGGTAATGGGAGACTTCAATCATAAAGATGTATGCTGGGAGTCTCATATTACCAGAAATAAATCTCTTTGAAGTTTCTCAAATGATGTGTGATCATTTTCTAGCCCAGGAGATATTACACCCAACACGAGATAACAGTATTTCAGATTCCATCCTGACAGATTGGTCTGTGTGTTGGAAGCTGACAGTGTCTGAGGAACATATGGCTGGGACTGGGATTCAATAGAGGAAGGAGAGAGGATAGAGGATGGACCAGCACAGTAATGAATATATTGGGTAGCTCCAGAGGGATAATTTCCCAGGACTGAAGCAGCATAAAAAGAATGAAAGCTGGGCTTTCTATAAGAGGATTTTACCAGCTGACCAACCACCTTGATTTCACAGTGATGTGAGAGGGCAATTTCCATTAAAATCCCATCCTGCTGAAAAGGGAGACTGTCACTCATGTCTTAATAAACTGATTTGGGCAAATAAAATCTACCTTAAAGCTGTGCTGTCCCCACACTACCAGGGCGAGCTGGGGGGTAACCTGAGGGGGGAATTTTGGCCTTTGGTGGCTGAAACACTGTGACCCTTTCGTGTGTTCAGGCTTAGAAAATGTTGGAGGCTGGGCTGAGCCGGTGTTGGTGGGAGGGAGAAGCTGGAGACAACCCAAGGGCTACAAAAATATTTCATAGCCAGATGTAGGAGCTCTGTCTGTTGGGTTTATCCAAAGAAGATCGTGGGCTGACGTGGTGTCTGTGCCTGTGGGCTTTGCGGGGGAAGCACCAGGTCACTGGGTCGAGAGCAGGGCTAGAGGAGGAGACTGTGCTGTGTGCTGTCAGGATTGAGCTGGTGGTTCTTCCTGCCTTTAAAAAACGCTCTGAATCTGCAAGATGCTGGCAAGGACACTGGTGATATTTGATTATACAAGTGGCATTCCACACCATTTTCTGGAACGATGCAGCATTGTCTGCCACAGGCAGCAGACTGGGCAGGGTGCTGGGAGAGGCTGGTTCCAGCAAGACACTCTTTGGGAACAGTATTCAAAGGCTCTCTGCTTTTGGATATGGAGCCTCATGAGCTCGAGCCAGTAGATGGGAATTTTGGGTCCTGGAGCCCCGGCATTCTGGCAGGAGAATTGGGAAAAATAAGTTCAAAATCAGAATTACTGTGAGGTGGCAAAATATTGTGGAAAAGGCTGAAGGCTTTATGCAAAGCTGACTTTAGCTATGCCACTACATCCCCCTCAGGGGACCCATAACCTCCTCTTGCAACAGGCAAGTCACTGCCTTCCCCTGTGTCCACTGCCTTGGCTGCAATACAGTATTTCACAGAGCATATTGGCACCTCCAGAGCACAACAGCTCTTTAAGTACTCGCTGTTACTATTACATTATGATTCCAAAGCAGGAGAAAGTAGTTTCTTTCCCTTTGCACCAATAATTGAGTTTATCTAGAATGACAAATTGATGGGCTCTGGAAAGGGAGCGGGAGTGATGCCTAAACTGGCCTGAAATTCAGTCAACAGCTTGTAGCAGCTCTGAGAAGCCTCTGAGTACTTGTTACTGTGTCTTCTGTCTTCCAAATCATGAAGGAAATCAAAGACAGAAATCTGTGAAGTCTTTGCAAGTGGTCAGATGACTTTATTTCTCAGGAGTTCTCTGGTAACCAAAGTTTTCTCATCTTTTTTCCCCCCCCAAACTGCAGCCCTCTTCTTGAACTCACTCGTAAGACTGGATAATCTGCCTCTTGCTGCAGTGCCTTCCTGGGGAAAAGAGGGATAAAAGGACATTTAGGATCTATCTGGCATTTCAGAAGGACCGTTTCCCAGCGGGTTGACAAGTCTATTTCAGCAGAAAACTGGAAGAAGAGCCTTGACCTCGCTGAAACTCATCCATCTGCTGAGCCCTGTTCCTGCAGGTGTAGGAATCAGACCTTCTGTGCTCACAAATCCCTCATGGCCCTCGTGCAGAAGAGCTACTGTGATGAGGGGCAGGGAAATCCTTGTTCCCAGCCCTTCTGCAGCTGCCCTGGACTTAAAGAGAGAGGGAAGAGCCCCAAAAGACTGAAAACACCAAGAAGTGCAGCAGAGAAATAACTCACAGAAAAAAGCTCAGCTGTGGCTGTGAGATTTAATCCATTTGAACTGCCACACTCACTTGTTTTGGCCTAACACCACTTTTTTTTTATTTCTAACTCAGGAAGGGCACAGGGGCTCTTTGTCCGTAGTATTATGAAAGTAGAAGCAAAAAGGAGAAGAAAGACCCTTTCAGCTCCCTGTGGCTAATCAGGTATTCACCTTGAGCGAGTACTGATGAAACCAGCACCACATCAAAGGGGAAGCTGGCTCTCCAGTCGAGAAGGTTATTAAAAAATTGAAGAGTACCAGGCAGCCCCCAACCAGCATCAGTGACGGCACTTCCCATTCTGTTTTGTACAGAAAAATGCAGCCCTGTGCTTGTCCTCTCAGCTGCCACCTGCTCCAGGGTTGTGGCCATCACAAAGGGGCACTGGGGGAGCCGTCCCTGCAGGCAGGGAGGGTTTTGTGTTCAGGGACTTGGTATTTCTATTCCATTCTTTACATGGTTGAGTTACCAGAAGGTACTAATGAGAGCCAAACCCACCAAGTGCTGACTTGATTTTGGATGTGATGGCAATAGCAAGCTCCTTTCTGTCACAGAAGTTAAAATATGTTAAATATTCTGAACTAGGAAAGAAACCAAAACATCCCAACTGGGAACATAGCAGAAGAAAAAATAAACAGAATTTTGCGATAGCAGTTCTCTGGGAATGGGATGCTCCCAGTTTGGCCCCCAGCTTACACAAGTATAGGAGATGAGGAGGGAGTCCCAAGGTGGGATGGAGCCATTCCAGTGCTTGTGGGTGGCTTTGCTGCTGCGAAATGGGTGTTTTATATCAAATAGTGCCACAGGTGATGAGCCCAACCTGCCTCTTTGCCAGGGGCATCTTCACATCCCTCCATCCTGAACTGCAGGACTGTGCTCCAGACCTGCTCTTTCGATCACAAGAGCACTGAGATTTCCTGCTGTGGGCATGAAGGAATCTTTTTTTCTCCCATCCCAGGGGGATTTTCCACTCGACTTGGATAGCATAAACACTTACCTGCATGCTTGTACACTTGGAAACTGAGATAAGAATTCTTCTCACATTAAAGACTTAAACCCCTTCATTTTTCTACCATTTTGGACTCCTGTTATCTGACAGGAGGCCCTCTGAGTGCAAGCTGAAAGCACCCAGGGTTTTATCTACAAATAATGGCACAGCCACCCACAGCTAAAGTGATGCCTAATGTTGGGCCATTCCTTTAGCCAAAAACTCCCCTGTAGGTCATCAACATCCAGATTTCAGAGTAAGCTGATGCCAAATGAATCCACAAGAATCTGCTCCAGTGCACATCTGAATCATGTGATCCTACAAAATGACAGAATCGAAGCAGCCCAACACCTCTCAGCTCCCAAACAAACCCTCTGCCATTGCTGTTTTAAAGGGATGAGTTCTGTGCCTGTGGAGAGAGTTGGGGTTGTTTAGCCTGGAGAAGAGAAGGCTCTGGGGAGGCCTTATTGCCCCTTCCAGTGCCTAAAAAACCAGGAGAGGGATTTTGGTTAAGGGCATGGAGTGCCAGGGCAAGAGGGAATGGTTTTAAACTGAAAGAGGAGAGGTTTAGATTAGGTGTTGAGGAGAATTTCTTTACTCAGAGGGTGGGGAGGCCCTGGCACAGGTTGCCCAGAGAAGCTGTGACTGTCCCATCCCTGGAAGTGTCCAAGGCCAGGTTGGACAGGGCTTGGAGCAGCCTGGGATAGTGGAAGGTGTCCCTGCCCGTGGCAGGGGTTGAAACAATATGGTCTTGAGGTCCCTTCCAACCCAAACCATTCTATGATGACTTTATGAAATTGGTTCTAAAAGAATATGCACTGGGAAGTGAAAAAACGTGGTATTTTATCTCAACAAACCCAACCACTCAAAAGCAAAAAGCCAAAGCTACCACTGGGGAAGGTGTGTGTTGCCACAGGAGTTCAAAAGGGGGTAAAAAGAACATGGTAAGAAAGAGAAAGGGGGAGCTCTACTGTAAATGAGGAGGCAGAGAGAAGTGCCCTGCAATGCTGTTTGCAAGGAGAAATGCCTTTGGCTCTTGCTGAACTCCCACCATGGAAGATTCCAGGGACTGAAATGATAGTCTGAGACTGTGAAGTCCCTCCCAAGTTGCACAGCAGAAGGAGATGCCTCTGGTTGTGGTGGCTGGTTTGGGAGTTTTACTCTATTATTTCTGTGCCTGTGTAAGGGAGGCAGGAAGAGGAGGCACCAGGCACCACCTTTGGGATGGACGAGACAGAATTTCCAACAAAAAAGGCATTTTGGCACCGAGTGACAGGGAGGAAATAAAACCAGAGAGAGCGACAACTGCCTGCCATTTGTGCCTCGCCTTGCCGGGGAGAACAGGAGTTTAACTCCACAAATACTCTGGATTGGGCCAGTTTTACCTGGCTCTGTCATGGGTTTCTTCTCCTGAGTTTCAATAACCACGGGGTTTGTATGAGCTGAGCATTCTCTCACTTTAGTCTCCCCACGGTGTTGTGGTTTCCGTGGTTCGTCGTTTCCGGAGTCTGGCCGAGGTGCAGAGATGTTGATGTTCCTGCCCAGGAATAAACCAGGCCAAAGTGCTGCAAAGCAGTTAATGTATTTACCCACTCGGCATCCAGCAAGGTAGGCAAATGGGTTTTCCATGTTAAAGAGGGGTGTGGAGTCCAAAGGGAAAAAAAAAAAAAAAAGTGTTATTGAGTGGTGCAGAGCTGCACACAGAATATATGTTTGTGCGTTTCTGGATGGGTGAGTTTTCCTCAGTTGGTGCGTTTGGCTTAGAAAATGTTGTTTAAAAAAATCTCCACGCAGGCAGGAAGTCTGAAATTGTGGCTTAAAAATTACTTTCAAGCAGAGGAGTCGGATTAGAGCGGTGGGGGGAGTCCCTCAGCCCGGGGCTGGCATGGACCTTGGTGGAGTCAACCCTTGCTGCCTCTCTGCTGCGGGAGGGGCTGAATCCCACAGGTCTGAGAGCACCATAAACCCCATCCTGCAGGAGACCTTGGGATTCCTTCACCCCTGGGCTTGGTGAAGCAGCTCCCACAGGCTGTGGAGTGGAGAGTCTCACCCAGGAAAGCAGGACCAGCACAGCCCACGTCACTGACCTCAGGAGGGGTTAAGGAAGGAGCCCTGACCTCAAACATCCTTTCCTCAGCTGTGAGACCTGCCTTTGTTTGAGACCTTTATTGTTCAAGTCCTGCAGAAGAATAGGCTGTCGCCAGGAGCAAGAAGAAAATTGCCACACAGGCAAAAACCGTCCTCGCGTCCTTTTTCCAAGAGAACTGGAATTTGTTTGACTGCCTGGTTTCAATAAAGAGCCCAGAAAGGAAGAATTGAAGGGGGCACTGCTTTTCATGGAGTGCCAGCAAATAATTGCAAAAAGTTGCTTGTTCTCAAAGAATTGCACGACTGGGGACAACGCAGGGTGCCCAGACACGCCACATTTGCACCAATACCAGATTGAATTCTGCTGCTTACTCTGCTCCTTGAAAATTCCTGATCTGGGAATTTATCTTCATCTCTTAAAGCTTCTCCTGCTGCTGGCTCTAGCAAGGACACGGAGAGTGGAAGGATGAGATACAGATCAATGCCATACATAAATCATGTTGGGTTTTTTCCTCATAATTTTTTTTCCCAGGGAGCACTGTTTGCTTTGTATTTATCTAGCTGTATTTTTACAAGGTTAAAGCATTCTGGGTTTTGTAGTCACTGTCACTCAACTAGCAAGCTCCTCAAACTCTTCTGCCTCGCACCCCGTGGTAGCTCCTGCCAAATTCCATTCCCATGTCTATTCATGCCACAGAAAGTATCACACCTGCTGGCCTCTGGAATGTGTTGGTCATGGGGTTAAGGAGCTTAGATTCCACAATATAGGATTTTTTTTTTTTTTTCATTGCAAATGCCACTCTGTTGGAGCTCTTAGTCCAGACTTTACAAGCTATAGACAATGTGCTGACACCAGAAGCATTGGTGTGCATTTTTGCCACTGAAATTCCTTCTGGTAAGTTCACTGACCCTACTGGTTCCCTTGAAGGGTCAGCAGGTCCCACGACATCGTGCAGTGCCAGGATAAGGCAGGATGTTTTACCCCATATCCTGCAGGATGCCCTTGCATAAACTTATGAAAAGACTCTGGAGGAAATTTTCCATCAAATCTCTCTGTTCCATCCTACAGCAGCTCTGTTTTTGTGCCTTTCTTCCAGTTTGCTTTCAGAGGCCTCGATGTGGAGTGGCCATCTGAGCATCCACTGCACTATAATCCCAGGAGAACACAGCTTGTTCTCAGCTGGATCAGTTGAGAGGTTCCTGAGGGCAATGACAGGAGAGCCTACAAATACCACAGGCATTTTCCCCAGTTTGGGGCCAGATGGGGTAATGCAACCCCCTCAGAGCCAGTGCAGCTCTTCTTCCTCTGAGTACAAAAAGCTTTGTCCAAAACCCCAGAAAAACTTTGCAGAGGCAGAGGAGCAGAGAGCAGAGGGATTGCTGCTGGGGGCCTGCAAAACTGCTGGTCCCACTTGGTGGGGATTTGCAACAAAACATACCAAAGTCAGTTGTTCTGAGGAATCTGTAGCCACAGGTGCCATTCCAGCTTCCCCACCCACGGCTCGTGGTTTCCCACCCGTGATTCCATCACGAACCACCCTTCAAAACACACCCTCTCTTTAGAACAGCCCAGGGGGAGTGGGAGGAAGACTCCTGCCGTGTACTCTGGACCACAGATAAATAGAGATGATAGTGATAAATAGTGATAACAGTAGTGGTAAATGGCAAAGAAACTGGGCCGCGGGTAGGTGGTAACAGGCAGCAGAAGATAATTCTGTGCTCTGTGCTTTCCCACCCGGGACACAGAGGAATGTGGAAAGCCTTGGAGGCAGCACTGCTTCCTCCACCACTCACGGAGTGCAGCCTCGGCGTGTTTTTACCCTCCCCGCTCAGGAAGGGGAGGGCAGATCGTCGGAGCTGGGGTGGAATATTCAGGATGGCAAATTGCTGAGCTTCTCAGAGGCAATCGTGAGCCTTAGGGATTAGGGATGGGAAGGCTCGTAGAGGAAAGGAGGAAGACACGTGAAGGAGCTTTGTGACTGGCTGGACCTCGTCCTGCTGCGCTCTCAAAAAGCTCCGACTCCAGGGAATGGCGTGGGAAGGTGTCCTGCCGTAACGGGAGGAATAAGACAGCTCTGCCTTGAAATGTCTGGGCAGGGAATTAAATGCGACTTTGCTGGAAGAAGAAATCGCTGTGATATTGTGCCAGCGGGCCGCAGAGCTGCTCGCGTTCGGGTGGATCGTCCCTGGGAGCGGCAGGGGCCCCGCGCCTGCCAATTTAGTGAGCTTGGGGAACGCATCCCGCGCTCCTCCCGCTCCTGCAGCTCCCTGTGCCGCTGCCCCTCCTGGGGCTGGAACATTTTTTGCTCTTCCAGAGGCCAGGAACTCATCGCTCCTTTTTTTTTTTTTTTTTTTTTTTTTTTTTTTTTTTTTTTTTTTTTTTTTTTTTTTTTTTTTTTTTTTTTTTTTTTTTTTTTTTTTTTTTTTTTTTTTTTTTTTTTTTTTGGTAACATGATTTTCTTAGTTCAAAGCAACCAGTGCTTGTTTTAATTATCGAATATGTTTCTCTTTTCTCGCTTCTTGGCTCCCTGCCTGGTCCTGCGTTTTCGTGCCTCGAGAATAAAATGTTTCATTCAAAACAGAATCCTCTTTGTCCCTGTGTGGCCGCTGCTCGGAGAGGTGAGGGAGCTGGGGAGGCGGCAGCGGTTTCGAGTTTGGTGGGTGGAGGAATAGGGAGGGAGAAACGGGCCGGATTACAGAAAAACTGCCAAGAAAAGACAAGTTTTGTAGCACTCATGTCACTTAACTCTTCCAACTTTTTTTTCCGAGAGCCGTGGCAAATCCTATTTATGCAAATCCTCACCTTAGCAGCTTTCAAATATTCTTAGAGCCACTGGTGTGAACGAAAGTGGAAATTGGAAGTACATAATCCCAGCCAAACCTTCGTACCTGTGGAGCTCACTGCAAAACGCGTGAGTAATGATGTGGCACATTTCACCGGTGTTTGCTGACCGCTGCCCCCGGCACCAGCTGTTTTTTCACAGCTCTGCTTCAGCTTATCAGCCCTCCCTGATATTGGGCTAAATTCCAAATAAAGCAGGCGAATCAGCTGGCAATTCATTTGATGTATAGCATTTTTTTCCCCTCCACACTTAATTGAGCATTCCACTCCGAGTAATCCTCGGCATTAGATTAAATCTCTATTGATCTCGCTTTAATGAGCTCACCACTGTGACCAACAGCCCCTTCTGCCGCCGCAGGTGGAGACGTGGCCATCCAAACGCGTGGCAGAAACACCTTGTTTAAGAGGGCTGTCACCTTCTCCTCTGCACAGCCGTCCCTGGCACCCCTTTGCTCCGGAGTCTGCGGACCCAGAGCCAGCAGATACGCCCTGTTCTTTGCATCGTACCTTTGTGAGATTCCCATCGCAGGGAATTTCTGGATAACCACTGCCAAGAGCTTCCTGCCTGGAGATTTCACCCCTGAGCAGGCAATGTCCGTGTCCATCAGTGTGAAGGCAGGGAGCTGCAGGCTCTGTGTGAGCTCTCTCCTGTGCCACAGGGAAACCAGGAATACTGGAGTGCTTGCAGCTCTCTCTGCCTGCTTAAGGGGAAATATTGCAAATTCAGGTCTGGGGCAAATCCATCTTGTGAGCTATAAAATTGATTCCAGTCTTGCATTTAAATTTCCACTTGAGGTTAAAATATAAAAAGAAGGAAATCTCCCTTTCCTTCCTCCAGATGAAAAAAAAAAAAAGTGATTAATGAGCATTTAAATCCTAATGACAAACACATCCTAATGACCCAGCACTTCATGATTTGCTGCACTGTAGCATTTTGTAGACTTCATGGCCCACCTGATCTTTAGGGTCAACTAATTGCACCTTCTACCTGGCAAAGGTCATGGGCATTTCCTGGGTGATTTTTGCATGCAGCCCAACAGCTTGTGTTGGAACTGAGCAGTTTAACCCTGTTTGAAAAACCCTGATGCACAGATGGCAACACTGGGGTGTTCTTGGGGAGGGGGTGGGGACCAGTATAGTGCTATGGAAGAGACGGTTTAGTTGAGATCTCATTCCCACATGGTTTAAGAGCTTTTATCATCAAAAGATGTCACATAGTAAATGATGTATTAAAGCTCCATGCCCAGTTTTGGTGGTTTTGTGACAAGTGGTGTTGCCCAAGCACAGCTGAGATGCTGCCACTGAGGCCAAGGATGTCGTCTCATGTATTTTAACATGGAGTTTGCAATGTGAATTTGCCATCACTGCCCATCATCATTTTCAAGTTTGGTTGTTGCTCACTTGATTTTTTCCTCCTTCTTATCTACAAGACACAATATGTCTTGCATCAGCAGATTGTGATTAATAGTCATGATGTGTAATGACATTAATTAGCAATAGCTATTGCTAATGATTAATAACAG
Organism: Empidonax traillii; assembly: GCF_003031625.1. Lineage (NCBI taxonomy): Eukaryota > Metazoa > Chordata > Aves > Passeriformes > Tyrannidae > Empidonax > Empidonax traillii. The sequence goes on from NW_020955535.1 coordinate 1,064,263, forward strand.
CAGCTAAGTGAAACCTTGGCTGCAGTGATTTATTTTGGTACTTCCATTGAGCTGTGCATCTGGTGATACTGGGATGCTGGAAGGGCTTCGGGGGGGGAATGTCTGTGGGGGGACGTGAAGAGCTGAGAAGAAATGCTTTGAGTGAAGCAGGTGGGAAATTTGGGTGCTTCAGTGGGATGGAAGATGGAAGCTCGTCAATGCCATGAGGCTTCAGCACAGGTCATAGGATTAACAGGTCCCCTATTAACCGTGAATTTCAAAAGTGTTCAGAGAGAAACCTGTAATTACTCATGTTGGAATGAGAGGTGGGATCACCTCTCGTGGGGTGCCACAGGATTTTTAAGACATAGAAACCCTGTCTGGGGTGTAGGAACTTTTGTCCTGGTGTTGAATCTCTGCGTGCCCACCTGGAGAGGAATTGCTCTTCCCTTCCATGAGACACTGAGGCCTCACTTCAGGAATGATGAGCTGGAGCCAGGTTTGGATTCCCGATGAAGTCCTGCCTCAGAGATCAAAATGTAGGTTGTGTTGTACAGATTTTATGCAGCTCCTTCACAGGAAAAGGCTGTTTTAATGGCTGTAACTTACTTTGACCTTGGATGGGAGACAAGCCAGGAGCACAAAGCAATAATCTCCACTGTTGCTAGGAAGGACCTGAAAGAAATTCCATCTTGAACATCCCTGCACTTTGGTAAAACAAATTGGAAATCAGAATTTGCAATATGGGCACATAATTGTTGTTCATTACCCAGCTGAACAGAACAAGCCCCTCTTCAGCATGGCCTTAGTGCTGGTTCCACCTTCTGGGAGAACTAACTTGCATTTGGATTAAATACAATTATTCCTTTTTTTTTCCTCCTGCTCCCTATTAATTATATGCAATTTACTCTGAAAAGATCTGTTACTGTGCTAATCTTAGCAGTCGCTGTACTGCAGCGAAAACATTGCACAACCCTCTACGTCTGCAAGCGCTTCCAGAGATGAAATTTCAAATTAAAAAGCAGCAACAAAAATATCCTGGACCACTGCTACAGCTTCCCTCTGTGGCACGAAGGTTTCTAAGAGAAACATTTTCCTTTATTTATAGCCACTCCTGCTGCCGCTGCCGTTGTTCCTGTGGTCTATTCTTTCTAATTTAAGTTGCAGTACCCGGTTATTTGATTTGTCTCGGGTGAGCCACGCAGAGGGATGATGCAGGCGGTGTAATAATAGTCTGTGCTGGGCAGGGACTGACGGTCTGGGTCACACAAAAACGTCCCACGAGGCTGGGCCAGCTGAGAGCCGAGGGGCTGGAAACCTTTCAGTGAAGAGCTGCTGGCTGGAGTCCAACTCCAGGTTAAGAGCGATGCCAAAGTTTGAGTGACAGGAGTCAGAGGTGGCTCCTGCACCACAGGCTGACTTTCTCTGCAGGCTTTTTTGGAGACAAGGCTGTGGGAGGGACCCCTGACCTCCTGTGGCCCATGCCAGAGCATTTTCTGGAGCACTGGGCTGGCAGTGGTCAGGTAACTGCCACCCATAGACCTAAAGGAACAAGATGACCTTCTCCTCTGACATCCAAGAAGCAAAGGCCTTAGAGGGCCCTGCACTGGAGCCAGTAACTTGCAAGCCAGTTCAATCAGCTATTTTAGAGCAAGGCACTGTCTTTGTAGTGATCTTTGTCAAGTGATTTGAAGCCCATTACAAGAAACATCCATTTTTATTGCCATCCCAGCAGGTGATAGTCTGTGACCCAAAGAGTTCAAAGGATCAAGCCAACGATGAGATGAAGTTAGAACAATGATCCTGGTGGACTTGCAGTCCAGCCAACCTGTCCAAGCAGCTACCACATCCTGAAAAGTCGCAGGCATGGGATCACAGAATCCCAGAATATCCTCAGCTGGAAGGGACCCACAAGGATCAACAAAGTCCAGCTCCTGTCCCCTCACAGAACAGCCCCAAGAATCACACCTTGTGCCTGAGAGCATTGTCCAAATGCTTCTTTAGCTCTGGCACTCTTGGTGCTGTGACCACTGCCCTGGGGGCTCTGTTCCAGTGCCAAGATCCATCTGACTATATGTGTAAGTACAGTGTCACTCGGGTCACTTTTGTAATCAGTAGGGTGAGAGGCACCTCTCAGTTGAACAGAGGGGGTAATTATTGTCCATTTTGCAGCCCGTGGGCTGCACAGAGATCACAGAATCATAAAACGGGTTGTGTTGGAAGGGACCTTAAAGATAGACTGGCACAGCCATGGGTTTTGTGTTTCCTGTTGGTTTATTCCATCCAACCCCCAGGTCAGTGTCCGTGGTGTCATTTTGTCCTTACAAAAAGCCTTGCTCTCCCCAGGGACTGCAGAAGGCTTTTGGCATCCCTCACTGGGCTTTTGCATCCATCCATGGTGGGACCAATTTTGCTGAAGGTTTTGTGACACTTAAAAAAAGTTCGTGCCAGCAACAGAGCTAGAACTGGAGTGAGTGTTTGTGGGGCTGCACATTCTCTGATCCAAGCCTGATGATTAATGAGAACATGAGACTTTGCACTGAATTTCCATACCACGATGTGTCTGGTTGACCCACAGAAGTAATTTGAAACCAACTTTCAAATTTATTCCCTTTTGCTCCTGGTGCAGCCTGGTGTGCAATTTTTCAGCGGTAGCGCTGAGCTAAGTGGAGTCAATGAGGGTTAAAAGGGCTTCAAGGGAAAAAAAAAAACAGGGAGTCATGTTTGGTCAGGTTATTATTATCCCAGATCGATCCCTGCAGGATTTATTGGGCAGCCTGTGGAAAGTTGTACTGACACAACTGAGTGGGCAGCACAAGGAAATGTTGGGATCACTTGAATTGACCTCGTAGCTAGAGAAAGTGTTTGACAGCCTATGGCGTGAAGAGAAAGGACTCCTTTAAAGTGAAACTCAGTGGAGGGACTTATCTACTCACTGACTTACCTACTACTGACTCACCCACACAGACCACCATCCCTAGTGCAGTAAAACCAGACTAAAAATAGGAAAAGACCAGCTATTTTTTAGGTTTTGTTGGAAACAACTCAATGCACAGAGGAGATGTTAATGGAAATGCATTGAAGATTTTTGGTGGATAGTACTGGAAAACTATTAGTAAATTCTTCAGCACAGTTCATGTGCACAGAGACGGAAAATGAAAGGTGGGAATGAAAGGAAGGCAAAGCAAGACAAAACTAAATACCTTATTGATTAGTAAAGTTTCAGTATCAGGAAGAATATTACAGCCTTAAAGCTCATGATGAGAAGTCAGAACTCAGCTGGTTCACACAATTGAGACGGGCTGAGAGAGATGGGGTTGTTCAGCCTAGAGAAGAGAAGGCTTCAGGGAGATCTTAGAGCCCCTTCCGTGCCTAAAAGGGCTCCAAGAGAGCTGGAGAGGAACTTCTCACAAGGGCATGGAAAGATAGTGAAAGAGGGAGTGCCTTTAAGCTGGCAGAGGGCTGGGTTAGATTAGATATTAGGAAGAAATTATTTACTATAGGGCTAGTGAGGCCCTGGCACGGGTTGCCCAGAGAAGCTGTGGCTGCTCCATCCCTGGAAGTGTCCAAGACCAGACTGGACGGGGCTTGGAGCAACCTGGTCTAGTGGAAGGTGTCCCTGCCCATGGCAGGGGGTGGAACTGGATGATCTTTAAGGTCCCTTCCAACCCAAACCATTCCATGATTCTACCTGAAATAGGAGATCCCACATCATGGGGGACGTCTGGGAACTCAAGAGCTCATGTCTGTGACTCTTAAGGGAACTAAAGAAGTAGCTTGGCATCTCCTTTTTCCACCGAGCAAAGTGCTGAGCCCCACTGGCTGCCGTTAAAACCTCAGCCTGTGTTTCTTATTACCACTCTTTATGGAGTGTAGCCCCAGTGTAAGTGTAATACATTGAGCTTATTATCCTCATTTTTCCAGCACAGCAGAACCGACTGCAGTTACAAAGCCTCTTAGAGGTGATTTGACTATGCAGATGCTCTACAGCCTGCTGCTTTTGCAGCCACGTTTAGCGCCTGTTGAAGAGCAGAAATCCTCCTAGGCTGATATTGGAGCCATCTGGTGATGTCTTTTTCAGTCCAGTAAACACTTCTGGGTTCAGTTTGGGGGATGTCAGTATGTAACAGCTTATTTAAGAGCCAGAATGGATGAGCAGAGACTGGGTGACTATGAAGAGCACACACACACACACCTTGGGGATGATGCAAGTGATTATTCCTAACACTAATGATAGACAGGAGAAATCTGAATTGTTTCTCTCTGAGCAGGGGATAGGGAGGTTGAGCAGAACTTCAGTGGCATCTCTGGAAATGACAGCAAGCCTCCTATTTTGAGGGATGACTTGAACGTAAAAGTGTATCTGCACTGAGTGGCATCCTGCTGTACTGCTTGGAGCAGAGTAACACCAGTGACTCAGTGGGCTGCAGAGGGAGGTGCAGCATGTAAAGGATGCACAGTGTCTGTTATACACATGATTAGGCCACGTTGCTCCCCTGGAGGTGTTTTGTGTCACCACACAAAGCTCCTGGCTCAGCACCATGTCTGATGGAAGCAGGTCACCCAGTCCACCTTCTTCCCACACTCTGGCTTTTCTTTAGACCATTCCCATCCATGATGGGACCAGCCTCACTCCACGGGACTGGCAACCTCTCCTGAGATCATACCTGTGGCTGGCTTTGCCCTTGGCAGCTCCTAAACTGTCTGTTATAGGCCAAGGGAATTCATGCAAACAATATGACTTGGTTTGGACAGTGATTTAGAAACAACCCTCTTCTGATGGTGATCCCAAAGAGCAGAAAGGTCTTTTTGTTACTGGGTTTTCTCCTCACTGAGGTGCCTCTCTTTAACCTGTATTGCAGCCACGATGGTTCCAGGAGCCTGTTCACTAATTGATAGGATCCGTGCTCAGGCACCCAGCTGCTCACATCCCTCCCTGTGCCTCCAGGTCAGTTGTTGAGGCAGCAGATGTGTCCCTGTCACCCCTCCTTTGCAGGCTGATTCTCCACTCTTTGCTTTCTGCACAGCACCCTCAGCAGCCCCAGGCCGTGCTGGGAGCCAGGAGGGCACTGCAGATTCTCTGACAACTGCCCTTTCCCCACGTGTATCCACAGGGGGAAGCAACAGGGAAAACTTGCAGGAAACTTTTAAAGAGATATTCCACTGGTCCCTTCCCTGACGGACATGAGAGGTTTTCCACCCTCCCTGTCCAGCAAACCCCTCCACTGAGCCATGTGCTGGTGCCTGTTGCCATCAGGAGCATCACCTGGTGCCCTTCATTTTCTCTTTCCCCCACAGTGGCCCTGGTGCTGCCAAGCCTCAATGAGATTGCAGGTTCCCCTGGTTGCAGCCCTGCCTGTCAGGCTGTGCTATGAGGCATTTGCTGCTTTCAGGTGGTGTCAAACCATAACTAACACTTTTAAAACCAACTGCTAGAGGATGAAGTTTAGAGATGGTTCACAGACATTTCATATTATGAGCCATATTTTATGGCAGAAATTAATTCTCACAGTCATTCATTCATGAGTGCATGTTTCTTCCTCTTACAACCCTTTGCTTCTTCCCTGGCATTCGCTGTTGTTCTCTGCATGGCACAGTGCTATTAGGAGACTGAGAGTGGGATTCTATCATATTTTTGATCCTAATTAATGGGTAAGTGTTGTTGGAATGGATGGTCAGGCTCACCAGGCTGCACATTTCCACTGTGCCCTTTGTGTTGGTCCTGCTGCATTCTGGTGCTGGGAACTGCACCAGCAAAAAGAACCTTCTGTGGCACAAAACCCAGAGGGCTCAGTGCTGGTTCAGCTCCCTGGGCTGGCACTGTGTGGGTCAGGGACACAGCAGGGAGGTGAAAGGGAAGTTGCAGGATGCATGCTGGGGTCAGGGACAGCACCAGGGAGCCGGACATCCTTCTTGGCAATGCTCAAAGGTAGGTTGGCTCCACTGTGTAATAAAGTCACAGTTACCCAGACCCCTGTGGAGCTGCACATCCTGGAACAGCTGCCCTTCAGTTCCAGTGTGAGAACTGAGCTACTGGAACCTGTTCAACAAATGCAATCTCTTTTCTTCTCCAGGAGCTGGTGAATCAGATGGTGTTCAGGATACCTCTGCCC
>NW_020955535.1:1070794-1075073 GCF_003031625.1 Empidonax traillii
CAGACAAAAGAGAGACAGGATTTGGGGAAAACAGTATATACATTTATTACTAGTAAAATAAAAACTACTAATAAGTAAAAGATTAAAGAATTATATCTATAGCAATTTCTACTCAAGTTAAAGTGCTATATATATTTACACAAAAATACTTCTTCCCTTTTATACCAGTCCAAGGAGAAGAAGTAGTCTCATTCTGTATCTTTGGAGTTCCAGTTTTCTCTTTCTAGTAGCAGATTCTTAGCAGCAGCACACTTTTATTGCAGTTGGAACTTCTTCTTTTTCTCTCTCGTTCTGTGTTGGCTTCCAGGGCTGGGCTTACCCCCCTCCTGGGCTAAGACTGAAGGCTGGAGGTTACTCAGGTCCTGAAGGGTTTTTCCTTCCATAGGCTTGCAAGGGGACACTTGCTTACTATGGATCTTCTTCCACAGGGTTACAGGGGATAATGGTTTAAGAGTCCACTCCTGTTTCCCTATGGAGGTCCCTCCCCATGGGAGAACAGTCTTTGATAGACTTCTCGGCATGGGTCTAATATGAATCCACACACGCACAGATTCCAGCATCTCACATGGGCCATCTCGCTCCAGTATGAGATTTCTCAGAGTCACAAAATCTTTAACAGCAGTATAGATCCACACACGCACGGATCTTGGTATCTCACCTGAGTCATCACTGCTCCAGCACAGGTTTCTCTCAGGGTTACAAATCTCCACCAGGACCCTGTCTCACTTCAGACCTTTTCATGAAGCCTCGGTTCTCTTTGGTACATCCACAGACTTCTTTATCAGCTGCATGGGAGGTCTCCTTATTCTAACAAACTTTTACAGGTGGCAGGGATTTATTTTCAGTCTTTTCCCTGCTAAGGAGAGAGAGCAGAAAGGCAGGGGGGAAACAAGCCTCTCCCCTTTCGCACTTTACTTTTCTTGCTGCAGTTTCAGCTGTCGCTTCGACCTTGGAAGCTCCGTTATCTTTCGGCTGGAATTCTTCCACAGCGGTTTCTGTCCAAGCAGTCCGTCTTTTAAACTTTTTTTTCTCTTCACTCTCTTACAAGAGAGAAGGGAGGACTTCAGTGCCGCACCTGCTCCCCCCCCCCCGGCCCAAGCCGGGGGAGGAGGGAGTCTGGCCCTGTTCGGGCCTGGTACTCCTCTCCCTTACATGGCTGCTACTCTAATTCCAACTGCGCCAACAATCTTCTCTTCCGTTTTCTTGAAGATGTAATTAGCAAAGGCGTTCTTGGACTTCTGATTGGCCTTTTTGTCCGGAAATCACCTGGACAAAACCATCATCAGCCCCAGGGATGGGCTGAGGGGCAAAACCACGACATCTGGGAACATCCCCAGGCTGATAGGAGAGAGGCAGGGGCTATGGTGGGCAAGCTTGCCTGGCTTCCCTTGGTGCAGGCAGGTGGAATCTCCATGACAGGGGACAGTGGTTCCCATTCAAAGCACTGGCAAGCCATAGCACAGACCCCTGAGGTCACCAATCCAAGGACACGGGGAGGAGGGGTTGCACAACCTTATGCATCACACCCAACACGTCTGTGCCTTCAGGTGACCCCTGTGCTCACCTGAGTTACTCAGCCTGACAAAGGTTGGCTTCCTGCACATCTGTGCTCCTGCCCAAAGCGTGAGTCACTCTGCAGAGTGCCAGCAGCTGGGTCCTACTGGCGCCTGCTAAAATCTTTGCACCTCTTCAGGTTTCCCAGAGAGGTCAGTGCACTATGTGGGAATGGGTTTTGTGAAAAGACTCAAGGTCAGATGTTCCTTGGGGTAGCTCGGGGCTCCAGAAAGATCTCTACAGGTCGCAAAGGTGCTGGTGTTTCGCTTCGTTCTAAAACTGTTCAAACCTAAAGAGGGATGAGATGTTCTCCTCATGGGAGGGGAGCATGCTTGTTTGCCTTTCGATGGTTTATTTTTGAGGAAATGACCTTTTCTGAGCTGTTCAGCAGCTGCTCTTTCTCCATCATTTATTTTGCTTTCAGTATTTTCCAAAATGTAAAGAAGAAGTCATAACCCCAGCACCCCAAGAAGAAGAATGGTATGAGACACCTTAGATGATTTAGCCAGTCCTCTGCTTTCCCAGGCAATCAGTGCAGATAAATTGATTGATGAATCTGCGCCCTCAAAACCAAAAACCATCACTGATATGATCGGGAAATAATTAATTTTTTTCTTTTTTGATGAAGCCAGACTGTTGCCTGTGTGAAATTCCCTCTGAAAAGGGAGGGAGGGGTTTTGTCTGTCTGGGAGCTGTGACCGTGCTGCTGATTCACGGCACAGACTCATTCCAGCACACTCCAAATAACATCTTTCCCTGGGGACTGACTGCAACGGGCAGCTGCCAGCAAAACAACTTGTCTGGTGCCTCCTGCCCTCCTTGGCAGGACTCCCACCCCCAGGTTTTTAGGGGACATGGTGAAAAAAGGGGCATTTCCTGCCCTTTGGAGATGCAACCAAAAGGAAGTCAGTGCTCCTCCTGCAGTTCTGACAACATGGAGGGGTCTGACCACAGCAGGGAATTTTGCATGTAACATTTTAGAGTGGGTAGAGGAATCCTGACTGAAACAACAATAAACACCAAGAGGAAATTCTGGAAAAAATATCCCAACTCCTGCTCTTCCGGCACCTGAAAGTCACAGCCTGGAAAATACATGTCCAGTGGGAGCACCTTTGTCCCAGCCTTTCAGCTTGATGTGAGGTCTCAGCTCTTTCAGCAGTGTAAGAAGCTCAGTGCAGGTTGGTATTGTGCTGTTGCTTTGTGGAAAGTTGGGGGAAAAAAAAATAAAAATGGAATTAGTAGACACAGGGGTAATTGTGATGTGCTGTGGAAGTCAGCACGGCTTTTATAAAGGGAAGTCCTGCCATATGGTCCCACTGGAGTTTTCTGAAGGTGTCAACAAGCCTCTGGATAAAGGATATCCTGTTGATATAACCAGCTTGTATTTCCTGAGAGCTGCAGACAGCATCTCTCACCACAGGCTTTTAAGGAAAGACAAGGCGTAAATGGGAAGGTCCCTGGATGAATGAAAAAAGGAATGAATAAGAAAACCAGGAAAGAGAGAGTGAGAGCTCATGGTCAGGTCTTGTGGTGGAGGTTGATCAGCAGTGGGGTCCCCTGGAGATTTGGGCTGTTTGCTCACAGAATTATTCATGAGCTGGAAAGGAGGAAAGAGGGAAGTGACAAGGTTTAGTTATGATTCAAAACTACTCTGGGTATTAAAGATGAAGAAAGAGTGGGAAGAATTGCAGATCAGCTAAGCATTAAAACAAATGTTGGGAATTGCCAGGAAAAGGACAAGAGAGAAAAGCAGAGAATGTTACTATATAACTGTATAACTCTCTGGCTTTTCTAGCTGGAATCCTGTGTGCAGCTCTGGTCCTCTCACTTGAAAGGAAACAATAGATGTAAAAAGATTCAGATGAGGATTAAAAGGCTGATAAGGAGTCTGTAACTACTCGATGTAAGGGAGAACTAAATAAATTACTACTTCAATCTAAGTGCTAATCTATAACATCATGGATATCACGGGGAAGGTGAAGAGATTGATTTTTCATTGCACTTTCCAACAACAGAAGAAGGAGCCAGTGATTTTAAGTAGGAGAGGGCAAGCTCAAAGCAAACGGAAGGAAGTGACTCTTCATGCCTGGAGTTAAACTTTGGAACTTCCTACCACGCTGTGTTGTGGGAACTAAAAGCTGATGTGGCTTCAAAAGCAGCCTCTTCGAGGAAGAGAGAGATTGAGTGTTATTAATATACCAAGCCCACCTTTTCAGGAAGGGCCTGAACTGCAAATGATTGCAAAATGGGAGTCTGCTTTGTCCAGTTCTTACTCCCTTCCTGAGGCATCTCCTTTAGCTGATCTCAGAGAGGGATTCTTAGCGACAATGGACGCTGGTCCTTGGGCTGTGCTGAATCAGGGAACAAGCTCATGCGCTGACCATCAGCCCCTTCACAGTGGTTTGAGTGTTGCACACTTTTCTCAGCATTGCTGTGTGTTTAAGACCCTGTTGTGGTCTAATCCCAGCCAGGAACTCAGCCCTACATAGCCCTTGCTTGCTCCTCCCTGGTGGGAGCGGGGACAGAACTGGAAAATGGAGAAAACTCGTGGGTTAGGCCAAAGGCAGTTTAACAGGGGAAGCAAAAGCTGCACGCACAAGCAAAGCAAACCAAGGAATTCATTTGCCACTTCCTACAGCAGGTGTTTGGCCGTGCCCAGGAGAGCTGGGCTGCAGCAAGTGCAACAGTGACCCGGGAAATCAAACACCATCGCCCTGAACGGCCC
>NW_020955535.1:1075300-1100471 GCF_003031625.1 Empidonax traillii
CGTGGGTTAGGCCAAAGGCAGTTTAACAGGGGAAGCAAAAGCTGCACGCACAAGCAAAGCAAACCAAGGAATTCATTTGCCACTTCCTACAGCAGGTGTTTGGCCGTGCCCAGGAGAGCTGGGCTGCAGCAAGTGCAACAGTGACCCGGGAAATCAAACACCATCGCCCTGAACGGCCCTTCCTTCTTCTCTCCTCAGCTTTATATGCTGAGAGTGATGTCCTACACTCTGGAATATCCCTTGGGCCACTTGGGGTCAGCTGTCACAGCTGTGTACCCTCCCAAATTCCTGTGCACTCCCAGCCCACTCACTGGTGGGGTGGAGTGAGGAGCAGAAGAGGTCTTGACTGTGTGTAAGCTTTGCTCAGCAACAATGAAAACATCCCTGAATCACCAACACTTTTCATCACAAAGCCAAAACACAGTCTCGTACTTGCTATTATGATGAAAATTGCCCTGGCTGAACCCAGCACAGACCTCAAAGACCCAACCTAGGAAGCAGACAAAGCAATGATATCAGACATTCTATCTCATTTCCATGAGCCTGTGCCTCCCTCACTGTCCTTCAGACTGTTATCTCCAGATTTTCATTTCTCCTCTTATGGGAACACTGTTTGCAGTCATTATCAGTTTGAGGATTTTGCAACTATCCACTGCATAAAAAGGTAGAATGATCACAAAAGATGTAGATTCTTAGTATATTATTTCAAGTGCTATATTTAACTAAATTGCCCCCTCTTTTAGAATTGTTTGTTATTCCTTTGGTGATAGAACAGCATCCTGTTTGCCTGCACATACTGCAGCTGCAGATTTCTAGTGAAATCCTCATGGGTTTCTTGAAATAGCTTTAGAACTGAAACCTCCCAAACACTGCACTGCACTTCCAATTCACTTAACCGGATCCCAGAGTAAAACAACTGTTCCTATCCTATTGTTGTTCTTCAGAAGGCATGGACACAGTGTTTGTTCAGTGCAAGAGCTTAAAAATACCCCTGGAAATATACAACTTTATCTTAACCAAACTATGTGACTCAGATTGGGTAAATTCCAGAAGGTGTGTTTGCTCCCATAACCTGAACTCAGTTATGCTGCACATCCTACGTGAATTATCCATTGTCAGCCACAGGAAATGAAGATCTCGTTGAACAACCACAACCTGATTACAGACAATGATCCATAAACTGGTAGTTCTGAGTAATATTAATGACTTTCCTGAACATTTGATTTAGATATATGGCTAAGTGATGTAGATACATGGCTAAGTAATTAATTCAGCACTATAAATTTGGAGAGTTTGTAAGTGCTAAATTGTGCTGCTGTTAGGACAAAGAGCTATGTGTTCCAGCAATATTCCTTGCTTTCCAAATTCTACAAGCATTTCTCTCCCTCACAGGGAGCTGGGATTGCTAATTACTTTTCAGAGAGGGGATCTTCACATGAAGGTTTTATTTTGTAAATACAGAATAGGAGTGAGTCCAACCTAAAGGAGGCTTATGGATTAAGGTTCCTGGTGTTAATTATGCCTAATAACAACTGGGTAGCTTTGGAGAATATTCAGAATCTGAACATCTGCTGCTAAATAACAGCCGAAAGCAGAGTTGAAAACCTGGCTGGTAAAAGATCCAGATGAGGAAGCTCCCAGCTAATCCCTGGGAGATGAGAGACAGATTGGACAAACTGCCAGTGCCAGAGGTTTCACAGTCTTCCCAGGCACCTGTCCACTGCCTGTCCTCTATCAAACAGGGTTCTGCCATCTTTAACTTAACTCTTTGGTTTCAGTTTAAACTCCTTACCCCTGACTCTCCCCAGGGGACATGGAGAGCAGTTCACAGTCTCCCTTTCCACAGGCACCTTGCCCACTGTCATACGAGATTCTCTGAGCAGGTCTGGGCAGGAGAACCTGCCTTCCCAATAAAAAGAGAAATGAGGATGAAGATGCTGGCTGCAATACACTGACTGTCCAGCATTTTACACAGATCTGCAGAGTGACAGCTTGTGGCTCTTTGGCTAATGGTCTAAAGCTAAAATTCAAAGCACAGGTGTGGCCTATCTTTAATCCAGTCTACTCTCCTCACCCAAGATGATGTTTCTCAAAGGTATCTGGACACTGGAATGATCTTCATGCAGAGGCTCAAAAATGCATCAAGAGTAAAATTAATAAAATAGCGACACTATCTGCCTGAAGCCCCCAAAAAATGAACAGAGGCACTGGAGTTTGAAAGGCACCAAAGAACTCTCTCCATGCTGGCACCATCGTGGCAAATCAACAAGCCGGGTTCAGTGGCAGCGCATTTCATCCAGGAGAGCAGAAGGACTTCCTAGAAAGGGGAACTAATGACGGTGCCTTCTGCGTGACAGATGATCTCACATATGGAATCCATTTGGCCACGGGCAGCACCACCCATGGAGCAGATTACACTGATCCTCTCGGCAGCCTCTCTGCCAGGACAGACGCGTTTACACCGAGCACTTAAATATTCATTACCTCCATCCAGCAGATTAAAGGAAAAAGAGCAAACCCTGGAGATACAAGACTCTAAAGCAACAGCTGACAATACAGGAGATGCTTTGCTTGGTGCATCTGTTGCACAGATTATGGATAAGGAGCTGTGCTGCTGAGCCACAGCTTTTCTAGAAATTCTGTGCTGGGGGACGTTTCCCATGTGACAGGACCAAATCCTGCATCTCTTTGGGAATGAGGGAGATGCCCCTGTTCCTTCTGGCACCCTTTTGCAGTGATCAAAGATGTTGTTTGGGGAACAACAGTGGAAACCAGAAAGTCTGAGAAGGGTGCTAGGGTTCTGCGTGGAGTCTCATTGCACTGTATACACAATCAGGGCACTGTATATATGATATATATATTTAATATATACACAATCAGGGCACTGTATATATGATATATATTCAATATATACACAATCAGGGCACTGTATATACGATTAGGGCACCACAGCCAGTGGAGATGAGCTTCTCTGTATATTCATAGATAAATCTCTTAACCTTATTGCTCGTCTTGCCCCGCCACTTGTTTTTCTTAATGACACTGTGTTGAACTTTGTGCTTTTTTTGCATCTAATACTTGGGGGTTTTTTCCACCACTGACACCAGTGTTGCAGAGCAGGAAACCCCAGTGAGTGCTGACTAATCAGGATTAGGTGGCACCTTTAAGAGGCTGGTAGAGACAAGGCTCAGACCAAACACATCTGCTCAATAATTCACTCCACACACAAGTGCTGCCCTTGCCTCTGACTGAACTTCTAATGAACTGCAAATTGCAAACAAGGTTACCAGCAGCTTATCACTTGCTGAGGATAAAGGAGTTGCTAAAAATACAGGAAGAGGCAGAAAAAGCGTTCCATTAAAACAAATTAAGGTCAAGGAGAGACCGTTGGTTTCTGGGGTTACCCTAAAGGGCTTTGATGAACAGCAGCTCTTAAAGGGTGGTATCAATTATCTACTTCTTACCTGGGCAAACTAGTTGCTGTGTCATCAGCTCAATGCACTGACAGTTCTTCTGATGTCATCTTAATCCCCTTTAGACCAGTCATCTCTTCCTTCTCCTCCACCTCACTCCTCCCCTCCTCTCACCAGCACAAACCTTTATTTTCACTCTGGCTTTTTTGGACACATCTTTAACTTTTCTCTCTTTCCTGCCCCTCCCCTTCCATTACCTCTCTATACCCTCAGTCCTTTCAACCATCTTCCTCCTGTCCTCCTCTTTTGGTCGTGCTGTCCCTGGAATCCTTCCTGTGTCACAGGCCATATCACAGCTATCCTAGATAATTTTCTGTCTCTTCAAGTCTTTAATGCCACATCACCTCAGGGGAACCTGCCATTTGTCAAAAAGGGAGAGGGCAGCAGGTGAACTTTAAGGGTTGTGCTATCCAGGACAGAAAATCGAGTGGGTACATCTGACTCTATTTCTGGCACCTTTCTCCCTTCACCTTCTCAGAGGTCTTGTCCTCTTCATCTCACAGTTTTTCTCTTGCAGGTACTTCCTACTGGTACTCCCATCTTGTATCAGAGAGAAAAATGTTCAACTTATTCTCTCTTTGCTGCCTGAACAGTTCCTTCCCTTGATACTCTTCTCCCCTTACCTCCCTATTAGTTTTCTTTTTTGTCCATTATTCTCACCCATATAACTTATCCATTAAGCCACTTCTTAACTGTAACTGTCCAGCTTCCCTCTATCACCCTTCTTATTTTATTTAAATTTTTTCATTTCAATTTTTTTTCGATGTTCCATTTTCCCCCTTTGTTTCTTTCTCCACCACCTCCCCACTCGGTTCTCAATTAATTTGTTAATCTAGATGGGGTTTTTAAGCCCAGACTTTCTAGGGATACCAAAACCAGGAGAGCCACAATCTATTTTTTTCTTTTCCTGATGATTTTCAGAATAGATGTTCAGTTCACTCCTTCCTCGTATTGATTTTCTCAGCAGCTATTCACAGGGTTTATTCTGTGAATTGATTCAACATTAGGGCTCTGTTATTTCCACCTAGTTGGAGAAGTAATGTGATGCTGTTTTCATTCCCTGCATATTCAAGGGCATGAAAGATCAAGCATGAATATATGTCTGATTTTAGCCATTCATCCTGAATGTGAGATATGCTCCCTATCAATGCTTTTACCTGAAAATAACCTTATAATTTTCAGAGTTATCGTCTTAGACCTTAAATATAAACACCGACTTTTCCACTGTTACATCCAACATTGATTAAAATTGGAAAGAAATATTCAGAAGCAGTTATTTTTCATTCTATTCCCTTAACTGTAACTGCTTCTTTCTCTACCCAGTCAATAAATCCACAGCAGAGATGACAGTTTCATGATTTTCAGGCCACAGACACTTCCTTCCCATGTATGTGAAAGAATTAATAGAAATTGGCCAAATTCTGTGGCTTTCTTGCCTGAATCAGGTAGGTATGAGCTACTCTTTGAATCTTGTTTACCTTACACATAACAGCCTTAACTATCCTGACATGTGGACTGGTTACTAAGGAAACAACTGGGAAGTCCGTGTTGGGTTGGACAGGTTGAGAAAACAAAAATCTAAACCAAAGCTTGTGTTTAGTCCTAATGACTACTTGGTCTGAATGTGTTTACCAGAAACATCTCTGTGGGAGCCTTGCCTGCAGCCACTCTCCAGTTCCACTTTGCCTCTGGGTTCCCTCAGGCTGGGCTGTCACCGTGGTGTCCCGACAACGAGCGTGGAGGACGGCCAAGCTTCCAGCTCTGGTGCTTTCTTCTACCTGTGCTTCCTCCATGAATCTCTTTGCTTGGATACTTAATGGTCTCCAGCTTCTTCTAAGCTGGACAACCCATAATCTTGAACATCATCCTCCTACCAGTGAAACAGGATGTTCTTATTAACCTCATTCTATTAATGTGAGAGTTAAAGTGACTGGCCCGTGGTGATGGGTTTCAGGTCCTTCACAGAACAGGGACATCAATTAAACCAATCAAACTGGTGGACACAGTCCCTTGGGAGGCAGTCCTGAAGGGAAAAGGAGTCCAGGACATTCTTCAAGAAGGAAATCTTGAAAGTACAGGAACAGCCATCCCCATGTGCCAAAAGACAAGACAGCGGGGAAGAGAACCATTCCGACTGGATAAAGAGCCTTGGCTGGAACTCAGGGGGAAAAAAAAGTTTATGACTTTTGGAGGTTTTGAAGGGAGAAAATTTCTAATTTTGGCCAAAGTCCAACTAGAACTTGATCTGGTGGGGGTTGGTCTCTTCTCCCAAGCAACAACTAACAGTAGTAGAGGAAACGGCCTCAAATTGCACCAGGGGAGATTCAGATTCAATATTATGAAAAATTTCTCCAACAAAGGTGGTCAAGTATTGGAACAGGATGCCCAAGGGCAGTGGGTGAGTCACCATCCCTGAAGGTATCTAAAAAATGTGTAGATGTGGCACTTAGGGACAAGGTTCAGTGGTGAACTTGGCAGTTAATTAAGTTAATGGTTGGACTCCGTTACCTTAAGGGTCTTTTTCAACATAAATTATTCTATGATTAACTCCTATGATGTCCCATAATCTCAGGATTTAGATTGTGGTTGCATAAATTTGTCATCAGAGTTTTGTAAAACCTTGGGATTGAGGGAGAAATTTGGCCACTAAACATCATCCTTTAGAGCAGGATAAAACGGGATCCTGGTCCGAGGGGCAGCGAGCACACATAAATCCCAGTGAAATCTATAAATGGTCTGGTTTCCCAGCTTCATGTAACTCCCAGTGCAACTGGAGAGCAGTGGTGTGCTTGGTAGCAGGACTGTATTCACTGTTCACTTTCTTCTGGGATGGGTTTGAACTGCCTGAGCTCCTCCCTCTGCCACTTTGTCAGGGCAAATCCGAGACGTCCGCCTGGGGGAAGGAGGAACCCACAGCCAGGTGCAGCTGCCACATGGCACAGATGTGCATCTGGACTAAGAAAACTCAGCTCAGAAGGTCTGGGCTGGACACGAACCAATGCTAAATGCAGGAAGGAGCAATCTGACCCACCCTCCAGTTGCTGAGTCAAACTGGTGCTCTGGTTGGTGTCTCAGCAAGGGGCTGCAGAGGAGCCTGAGGAAACCCCTTGGAAAAGCTGCCCTGAGATGAGGTGCCTTCAGCATCCCAGTGTTTCCAGGGCAACCAGAGATGGAATTCAGATCTGATGAAAGTTCACCAAATCTGAGCTCTTTCAGACATAATATTTTTCGCTGGCTGAACTGGCATCTTTGGAAGTTGTTTGTGAACAGTGGCTCCAATGTGCACGGCCACGGCAGGATCAGCAAGGGCACAATAGGCAGACGTTAACACATTCCTGGAAACAAGAGGCAGCTCCTTTGCCTTCAGTGCTGTTATTGTTCCTTGGGAACACAGACATCACTGTACTGTTGGATCCATGGCCATTTGGTGGGATTGCTTGTTTCTGAGAGGGTTTAGTAATGGAGATATCAGTAGAGGGTGGAAGCCAACATCTCTTTTTCCTTGATGGTGTATTATCAATCCCCTATATACAACAGATACTAAAGCATTTATCTCCCTTCTCTTTTTTTTTTTTGGTTTTATTTTTTAGCTTTTGGTGTTGCAACTTTATATGTTCCTGTTACCACATCGAGATTTCCCATGTTCTGGGTTCTCAGTAAATTCCAGAGCTCTGTGGTTTGTAAGGATGTCGAGCAAGGGCTGCTGTAAAATTGTAATTTGCTATTTCTCATCTCTTCCAATGACACTTAGCTCTTTTACTATATGAAAGGGGAAAACAGGCATTCTTAATCCACATGTCCTAGACCGCTCCTGGTTTGATTTATCACATCTTATCCTTCCTTCCCAGATAAATGGCTCCAATCGTTCAGGTTTTTTTTGTTCATCGCTTTAAGAACGCTGCTTGTCCCTGAACTCCCCAGTCCTGTTATTTATTTTTGAAACAGACTAACAAGCGCTGGAGAGCGTCTTCCGATGACAGCAATCACATACATTGTGTAACTGAATTATGTAACCCTTCAGCCCATCCTTTATATAGCCTTGTCTACGTTTGCTTTTCGGCTGCGGCCACGCAGCGAACGCAGTTCTCAGCTGACCTTTCTCCAGTAATAGCCAAGGACTTTTCCTCAGTCAGTGCTTGCACTAATTTACTGTGGCACAGAGGCACAGTGAACTATGACAGCTCGGTGGTGCAACTCCCAGCTGTGCATACGTGTGTCACAGCAAGGCTTTCCACAGGGAGGAGTTACCCCAAAATCTCTGGAACATTCTGCCATGTAGATAAGTCTTAAATTAGGACTTATCTACACATTCCAGTCTCTAAGAGTCGGTTTGGGAAGAATCACGGAGCTGAGTCAAGGAAAAATAAATGTCTGAGCCATGAAGGTTGCCATGGATAGTGGAGCAGGGAGAGTACAAGGCTGGTGTGACAGGGTGGCTAAATAAAGTGGAAGTGACACAGTCAAAGACCTTGAAACATGCAGCACAAAATAAAATATTTCCTCAAAAGACAGATCACTCAATTAAAAAAAGAAAAAAGCCCCATTTCGAGGCAGAATGAGCTGTAAATCTCTGTGAGAATAGAGACAGCAATGCTCTTCTCAAGTTACAGTGAAGGGCAATAAATCTGCAGGTAATTCTCGCAGTGGCCGTTGGGCACCATGACGGACAGAGCTCTGCAGGGCTCCGCAGCCTGGCTTGCAGCTCCTCCTGCTCGTGGATTTAGTTTGGGGAATTCTACACCAAGTCAGGCTACTGGGATTGCTTTAGGGATTGCAGGCTGGAGACCGCTGCCTTGGCAGATGGGGTCTGTGCACTGGAGATGCAGGTGATGACAAACATTTGTGCCCTGCCAGTCCCACCAGACTGCTCACCCGAAATTGAAGAACTGAAGGCTTCAGCTGGAGCGTCCCTGGTGAAACCCAACAGAGCTTTGACAAGCACTGTAGCTGCTTTCACAGCATGTTTAATTATCAGACGTCATTTAAGTGTCTGGGGAGCTGCAGCTGGAGGAGGAATCAGTGAATCTCAAGCAGACAATGGGGTGTTATTTCCATGGGAGCTGCTCAGGACTGAATTTTTCTTAGCACTTGTTAAACGTGCCCAGGACTGCTGGAACTCAGTGTTACCACACTCCTCTGTGTTGCCCTCAGACTGACAGCAGGACAACCCTTTCTTTCTACTGTAATTTGGAACCTGCGTGGAAATTTTATTCTTTTGGGAAGGTGCGAATGGTGGGGTTGGTCCCTTACATTGCTGTAAACCAGAGGTGGTCTCTGGGGTTGGGGAAACCCCATGTCTGAGTCCAGGGGCCATGCCAAAGGGAGAGGAGAGGAACTGATGAACCTGGAGGGTTTCTTTAGGTGACATCTATCGGCCTTGCTTATCGGGAAGCTCTCGATACAGCAGCATGTCCTTCAGCAGCTGCAGTAATCCCGTCCCAGCCCATATCTCCGACACAATCTGCTCCTAAAATAGCCTGTTTCTCTGCACAGAAGTAGGAGATCTCATTTTCAAAGCATTTCCTCTGCTGGTAGTCTCCCAGCTTTTACTCACAGCACTGGTATCCAGTGCTGCTGCAGTGGATGGGCAGAGATGCCTGCGCAGAGGGAGGAAGGGAAGGCACCTCAGGAGAGTTAAAAACTGCCTCCCTCTGTAGTGTGGGAAGCAGGGAGAGGCCCAGTGCTGAAGAGCCACCACACAAAAGGCAAGAGGTGCCACCTGAAGAAGGGTGAAGGTGGGGGCTGGTGGTCTGGCGGGTACCTCAGCCCAGCCCGTACGTGTGGCAGTTCAAGACCAGCAGCTTCAAGTGCTGCATCCTTCAGGACCGGTCTGAAAGCCACACAAGAGGTGAAATGGGGTGCTACTGGCACAGAATTGTTCAAGGTGGGTGGAAAGAAACACATTTGCTGCCAGGAATGAGCCCCCACGCTTACAGCGACAGCTCAGGCAGGAGGCTGCCATCCCAGCTGCAGTGGAAAGGGTAGTCATGCTCAGCCATGAAGTCTCCCAGGTCTTGTCCTGATCCAGTGTCTTTTCAGGATCTCCAGCTCAAATCCTTACTTTCAGTCACCTTTCTCAGAGGTCACCTCCTCACCTTGGTCCAGTCATTCATCCTTGTGCAGCCCCTTCCCCTCACTTCATATCTTCAGTTCATTATAAAGTTTAAGCAATTCAAAGCTATCACAGACTGTACTTGCCACCTCTCCAAAGTGTCAATCTTTATATATATTTAGCTGTAGGGTCTTGTCCGTATGACCACATCGTTCCTGATTTCAGCCCTGAATTTCAGGAGCGAATTTCCCAGCACTGCACAGGACTCTGGTAGATGCCCCCAAACAGGATTTATCTCAAGCCCCTACAAAGCACATGCACACAAATTAATATTCATTGCTAAATTAATATTAATGTTCTTCCTCTGTGATGATTTATCTGCACAGACCTGGGTTTGGCACTGTCCGTTTCCCTCACTCTGGGATCTGTCCCTTGTTCTCCACCTGATTAATGTGTTGATATGAGGCTCCAGGTAAATGGCCAAACTGTAGTTTATCTGTCCCTTAAACTAATTGTTCCTTCGTGGCCAAAATTTTGCCTTTATTATGAAAACCTGGTGGTATTCTGTGCTTTTGGGACATCATTGTTGGCTAAGCATTGCCTCCATACCCCATAACACCGAAGAATGTTCCTTCTTCCTTTCATATCTGAGCTCATGTGTCCTGGTCCAGCAGGACCTCACCTCCTCCTTTCCCATCCACCTGCACTGTGTGTTACAGACGGTGATGGATTATTCTCCATGGGGAAGACAGTGTGAAATTTTGAGCTTTTTGGCCTTTTTCCTTGCTTCCTCTGCTAGAATGATCTTTTGAAATATTTGTATAAAAAACCAGCCTATTTCCCCGGTGGGTTTGTTTGTAGCAGAAATCACTTTGCAGCAAAGCACATCTTAAAAACTGAGTGAAGGTTGTGCCAGGCTTTTTAAAACCGGTCCAGCTGTCAGAAAACAAACTTTTTCTAAAACTACTAAATCTACCACCTCCTTTCCTCCTTCAGAGTCTCTCTCTGAGCAGCATCTGGAAACAGTCTAATTACTGGTCCTGAACATAACTCAGCGAAATCCTTCCTTGGCAGGGTACTAGAGCTGGACCACGAACTAAAGTCCCCACGGCCTTCCTGCTGGAGCCACATCCTGGCTCATCCCACTGCCTGGGCAGGGCTGATAGAGCGTCCCAGTGGCGTTTTGCTCCCTGTAAAACCTGAGAGCAGCCTCAACAGCTCAGCAGCAGCTGCTGATGGCACTGGAGGAGGATGAGGAACGGCTTAGGAAGCAATGGGACTTCCACGTTGCACCAGAGCCATCTGCAAACCAGGGGAAATCCCACCGGGGGTGAGGAGGTGATTTCCTTCCTGGAAAAATATCCTGCTCCAGCTGCACGAGAGGTGAGAGGTGGACACCTCTGGCACTTGTGTGAGTCCTTTCAATCTCATCTGTGTTTTGGCTCACAAGGCCTCCCCACAACCTGTGACATTTCCCTCTGGGTTTCCTTCCCTATTGTACCTCGGGAGGTAAGGACTTTGTTGCAGACCCACACAGCAGGAAAATGTTTTAGTGATATAAAAATAGACTGATGCAAAAAGAATATACCTCAGGTCCTCAAAGATTCCCTACATTAGAGGTAGACATGGGCTTGAACTGAATTTTCCAGAAGAGAAGTGATTAGTACAGAAATCACGGAAAACAACTGGGGTGTGAAGCACTCCAGAGCTCCTAGTTGAAGGGAATATCCAGCAACTCTGGCACTCAAAATGTAAATAGGAAACAGCCAGAGAATCTTATCTGTACTTTGCAGTTCATGAAAACACTAGGCTCTCCTGGGAGCAAAGTCTTTGCTCTAATTTTAATGCATTTTCTTAGGTTTTCCTTAGCTGTGACTAATTTGTGCTGTCAGGTGTGCCTTTTTTTGAAGTTAAAAAGCATATCTGAAGTGCTGCAGCCTCTGGCCAGAATATTGAAATAGCGAGTCTCCCCATCTCAGAGCCTGTCAAGTGAGGGGATGGCACTCAGCTCCCCTCATGCTCTGCTGAGCTGTGGGTTCAACCAACCTCTGCTCCCATGGGAGCCTGGAGGGAATTCTTTCGGGGTGAAGCGTTGTGTGCTGTGCTGGCCCTCTGCATTATTTGGGATGTGGTGTCAGGGACAGATGGAACAACAGGGTGTCCTGAGCTCAGGAGGGCAATTCAGGCCACCTGCTACCCGTGACTGCTGGCCCATGGGGGCCAGGCTGTGCCAAGCCTGGTAAGTGGTTTGTGGAAGGTCTGAACTGTTTGTAGAAGTAAAGATGGTGTAGCAATGTAGGAAGATGCTCAAGTGTGCTGCCTTCTGCATGCAATTTGGGACCAAGAGGGCTGTTCCCACCTGTGCACTGGCAAAGGCCAAAGGAACTGTGGTCTGTTACTTCAGTAAACTAAAGAGAGTTTCAAATGGGGTGGTCAGTGCCACCTAATGCTGTATGTTTGGATATGGGAGGGAAGACAGGGATTTGGACAAGGGCCAGAGATGAGATTGCACATGATTTACACTTAATGTCAGGCATGTGACTTGCTGCCCACAAGAGGGGGAGTTGTTTGCACATAACTGTGTCTGCGTTGTCCCTGCAGCTGAGCAGAAACTAATGATTGTGCACTTGTCTGCAGACATTAACCCTGCAGAGCAGGGAGGGTTCCACCAGAGCTGGGTCTGCAGCAGCCAGTATGAACTCCTGGGAAAGCACAGGGAGGGGTGGATGTGTGTGACACAATTGACATTGTGACAGTGAATGTTTTCCTACTGAAAATGGAGCCAAAGGAGGCTTCCTGCTGTCTCCAGAAAGTTGTCAGCCTTTCTCTCCGTGCCCTCTCAACAGAATTTATTTTCTCTAAGTAGGGAAATAAAAAGCAGATTTTGCAAATTTACCTGTCTATTCTTGCTTTTTTTGCCACGGAGATCAGATAAAGACCTGGGTGCTTCCTGAGTACAGCAACAGCAAAAAAATCCAGTCAGTGCTGGATTCCAGAGGAAAAGGTTGTATTTGGATCTTCTGTGCTGCCTGGAAAGAGACCTGCACAGAGAGTGAAAGAGTTGTTATTTTTTTACTGTCAGAGCATTTTCATTCTGTCTGATGACAGCTGTGCCTTCCTGTCTTTCTCTGGTGCTGGCTGGAATTTAATTCCTTATTTTCTGATTGGTTTCCTATGGAGATGTGCAGAACTACAGCTCCCAATAGATTTTCCCATTCTTTCTTCTCTTGCTAATAACATTTAAATCTCTTTTAGTCAAATAAGACAGAAGGGCAAAACACTGAACAGAAGTTCATGCCACCTCTGTGAAAATAGCAAGATGGGCAGAAAAATATAGCACCTGTAAGCAAAGCTACTGAAGTAAAGTGTGGAAAATGATGCATCATTAGAGAATTCCAGGTGGGAAGGACATCTTGTAGGTTCCTATTGTGGGAAAAGCTTCACTTGGTGACTTTACTTGGAAGTCAGTCAGTGTGTCAACACCACATGCTACAAACGCAGACTCATCTTTGAAATAATTCCTGTACTACTTAACAGAACATCCAAATTTACCCCTTCAGTCTGAGGTTCTCAAAGCACTTGGATTCAAACCCACACCCAAACTGCACGCACAGGTCACCCTCGTGCCACACACTTCACTAAAGATGCCTTCAGCGCTACTTCTCCTCATACCTGTTTGGCTCACACACCTGTTGAATTCTAAACCTCACGGGACCGAATTTCATCTGCAGGTTATTCAGGTGTTCATCAAGTGCTGCTTCTGTACATGAGAAATGCCCAGCACTGCAATTCTGTGGCATCACACACAAATTAAATACCTCTCGAAGTGTCAGCTAATTAATCCTCCTTGTTCTCACCTGTAGTAGGCTGGGAGATATGAGATGATGGCTTTCAGCTTCCAGGGAGGTGGCCAGTGGAGCGAGGCTGTGGAGGTTGCTATAATAAACCAGGCCCATAACATCTAAAACTTTGTATATCTAATTTTAAATGAAGATTTGTTTATTATTGACTTCCTCGGACAGTGAAAAAGTGAACAAGAGGTTTGGCTTCTAAATAATTTTCAGGCTTGTGTGTGTGCAAACTGGTTAGACTGGACAGAATTTGATTGAGGAAAGCGGCGAAGATCAGTTCTTTTTGAATTAAGCCCTTCATATTTTCAACCTGTTTGGTAACCAGGCAGTGGACAGACATTCCAGTCATTCTGCAGCAGACCTGGCTTACTTTCCTAGAGGCATTTGGGATATCTGAGCTTTGAAATGGTGAATTACACAGGAGTGCAAAATGCTCCAAGAGACACATTTCAAGCTTTGCAAGAGCAAATATTTTAAAAAATCAAATACCAAATGTCATCAGGTTTTCAGGCAAACTGAAGGCAAAAAAGTGTGTATTAACTCACAGCAATTAACAATCCCAGCCAAGACGTGTCTGCCTCTGCTCCAGAACTTTGTGGATCCAGAGCTTTGTGAAAACAGGATGGGGCACTGATGAGAATGGGCCTTTCAGCTGAAGTGACTTCCTGAGAAGTCAGAGTTGTAGCTACAAACCCCTCTGGAATCAGAAATGCCCACAGCCCTCTTTGAAACATTGCCAAAATTTCTGTGTGAGTAGAACCACTTCCCCTCCCTGCAGCTCTGTCAGTGGTGGCTGTCTGCGCTGGGTGTGGGGGGATTGCACTGGGACAGCGAGGAAAGCCGGACTGGAGGTAGAGCATGAGCTTTAGGCTCGGGTCAGGCTGGGACGTGTCGAGCCTTCCTGGGCACCTGGAAAGCTCAGCGATCCCAAACACAAGGATGGATGAGGTGTAGGTGATCACAGCATCTGGCAGCCCTGGGTGATGGAAGATCTTCACTGGTTGGACTCGACTTGGAGGTCTTTTCCATCCCAAACGATTCTGTGATTCTGTTCCGCTGACCTAAACGCTAAAATTCCCCAGGTCCGTTACAGGCCGGGAGATGGTCTGAATACGGCTCCTAGTGGTTAAAGACACCCATGACACGTTTTATGTGAGCTTAGCTCATTTTTATATGAGCTTTTGGAAAACTGGAGGAGTTACTCTTCCCCTTCCCTAGAATTACCCCTCGTAATCTTCCTTTTTAATTTGTTTTCTCGTCCTTGCTAGAATGCCTGGACTTCCTCTTTGAGGAGAAGGATGACAACTGTGAGAAAAAGGATGCAGAAACAGAAAGATGAACAGTGCTCTGGCTCCCAGGATATTTTGAGCATTTTGCCTTTCCCTATCTGCCTCCCCATTTGTTCACTGCTGTGCATGCTGCATGTTGGATTTCAGTCACAGAAAACGATCCCGTTGCGACTGAAGCAATAAAAGTCTGAAATGAAAGGCTAATCCTGCCCCCAAATTGCTTCTGAGGTGTAAGACATGAAGTGACAGATGGGTGCAGTCACGGAGGGGAATTTAAGGCAACGGTGAAGCGATCCTGATGAGTGTGATGGGCAGCCAGCACAGGGCAGGAGCTGTTGCCAAGGCTTCTCTATTGTGGCAAAAGAAATTTTAATGAAGGATTTGGAGAAAAGCTAATGAGAGAGCTCTGTAAATATTTTTGTAAGCCCAGAGCATGAAAGAAAGTGTGAAATTGATTGTTTGAAGATCTAACAGTAACTAATTTGTGTAGTAAGTATGACACCCATGAATTCGTAATGGAGGTTATGAAGGTTAATTCACGAGCATGTCTAAGTGCCTTTGAATACCACTGAAGTGTGTTGTTAAGTGAATCAGCCCAGGGAAAAGTCTTAGAATCATTTTAAAGAAAGGCAGCATGACTTTAGACAGGCAATGAGTGCAGAAATGGGAAGCTGCCAGGCCATAACCTTCCGATATCAGCAGAGGAGGTCATTAAGATGAAAACTGCCAAAGGGATTTTTTAGCAATTTCAGCCTCTGCCATATCAGATTGGGGTTTATTTTCATTTTCGGTGGCTGAAATACTGATGGTGGCTGCTCTGACTTCAGCACAGTGTGTGTTGATTTCGGGAAGTAAAAGACATTTCACTGGGGGCGAGAGAACTCCTTATGTGTGTTGGCATGGGGGGAACTAAAACGCACAGCAAGACTTACAGCCTGCACCTTCCTGTCAAAGCAGTTAGCCCATCTCAGCACAAGTGGGGAACTGTAATGAAGGAAGCATCATGGCCAACCCCACATAAAATTTCATCTTGAAGCTATTCTTTGGAACAGAAAATAACTTTTAAAACTGAATAGAACTCCAACTTTTAATCTCACAAAGCTCCTCAGAGGCAACTCCTGACACGGCCCACTGACCCTGAACACTCTTTACTGTCTGCAGTGAAGACAACTGGGAGAACCACTCTGAAAAAGGCTTTGTCTGAAGTTACAGTTATTTGTGATATGCAACAGCAGCTAAAGTGTATTTCCTGAAAAACAGATCCTCTGGGTTTGTATCCTTTTGAACTACTGCAAAGATTTATCTGTTGCAATTTTTTTAAACTTACGAGATCTTCTCTGTCCTACTTTGAAGAGCTGAATTTGAGGTTGTCATATCTGATCTCTCTCAAGAAGCCTTTAGAAAGATCTTTTTCATGTGATTTGGGCGAGATGCTTCAGGCCTGAGCAAATGTGACCCCTCTGTGCCCTGTTCCTGCCCAGACAGAAGCAGTTGCCTGCAGCTGTGTCTGTCTTGCCCTCAAAGGGTTTTTAAAGTGCCACTTGACACACTGGATGCATTGGAATGAATATTTTCTGTCATTACCAATTGAAGTGAGTCCTGCCTTCTCCTCATGACCTTCAGAGCTGGAGCCTGCAGAAGAACAGCGTTGTTCCTCTTTCAGACAATTTCTGTGTCTGATCACCCTATACCAAAAAGGAAGTTTATGGCATGGGAAGTGTTTCCCTGTCCTTGAAGGGAGGTGGTGGGTTAGACTGATGTTAAACTAATTTAACAAGTCCTGAGCTCTAGTTTCAGGCAAGAGCTCACTCTATGGCTTTGGACACACGTGCTGAGGTATTTTATCAAGTCAGATTTTTTAAGTCTCTGTGATACCTGAAACAGGATTGTTGAGTCTCAGTGAAAATCAAACAGGCACTTTTCCCGGGGAATCTGGAACTAGGCCTACCAAAAGTTAAGTGGCTGTGGACAAAAGGAGCTGGGGTTTTCTCAGCTGGAAGACACTGCACATAAAAAGGAAGATAAAAGGAGTACTTTGTGGTGGGGGAAACCCCAAGCTCAGTTACAGGAAACAGTTCACTCCAAGTAGGTCCTTCAGGGAAGGCAGGACTTTGATTTCACACACTGGCAGGCACAAATAATTATAGCTTTTCCTCCTCTGTTATCAGCAGTGGAAGAGAAGGGATGGGAAGTCCACAGTTCACCAGCATTTTGTCTGACTTCTGGTTTTCAGAGAAAGGGTAAATAATTTTCCCCAAAGCTTCCTCAGAGGTGTCTTTGGCTGCAAAGAAGCTGTGATGGCCATACACATCCAATTTACATTGAATACAGCCACAGTCAGAGATACAGCATTGATGAAAATGTCTAGTAAGCTCCTTCAAACTCAATATATAAAAACATAGCCAAAATGAGTGGCTACTTCTGAAATTCCTCGCTTCCATTTGGGATATTATATTCCAAAGAAAGAATGAAAGAAGAAAGTACGCTCTTCATCTGCCCCCGAAAGAAGTCCTTGGTTATTAAATTTGAAGGTCAGGAGTTGAATAAAATACAAGAGGTAATTACCTCTGTATACATCCAGTTCAGCCTCTCACCTGTCCCGTTCCCAATGTTTGTTTGCTTGGAACAGATGGAGCAAGGTAAATAAGCTGGTTAAAAATAAATCCTGTGGAGCTTCTGTACCTGCTTTTTCTGCACAGGGGTGAAGCAAGGACTGAGGCAGCTCAGGTCCTGAACGTCAAGCCATGATGGCAGCAGGTACTGTTGGCCTGACAGAGAAGAAAGCAGTGCACTGATTTTCCCCATGTGGCCATACAGTCACGGGGAAGAAAGGATTTATTTATATTTATATGTTGATATTTATTTATGTTTTTTATTTATTTATAAACCAGGGGAGCCAAAAAACAGCATCACATAGAAAATGCTGCTGGTTCTGTTCAACAGGAGTTGAGTGGCAGGGAAGGGAAATCCATCTTGCTGGGGTTTTATTTTTTCATCTGAATTATAAACTTGGGATTAATCTTTCAGGCAGAGTCATTTGCCAGACTTAGTAATTGATATCGGTCAATAAAAAGGTGAAAAACCCCTCCATAATCATCTTCTTAATCATTCCAGTGACAGCCTAAGCAGTGAACGTGCAGATGATATCGAGTGTGGGATTTTTTCGCCTCAGTTGTAACTGGAAAGATGCAGACATGCAAATGCTTCTTGAGAAATTTGCAACTTCCCATATGTATTTATTAGTCATTCTTGTGTCTCTGTACCCTCATTACAACAATTAGTCTGAAGTTTATCACATCAGTCTTTAACACCAGCTGAAATACCTAAGCTGAAATCCAGTCTAAGCTCCTTCTATTCTCCGTGGTGTTCTTGTCTCACCATCCATCTGAATCCCGGTCTAAGTCTCTTCACAGTTGTTACAAGCAGGAAATACACTTTCAAAACCAACTGATCATCTTTATATCCTATATCCTATATCTTTATATAGATATAGGTAATTATCTATCTATCTATCTATCTATCTATCTATCTATCTATCTATCTATCTATCTATCTATCTATCTATCTATTTTATTTATATCTTATATAGATATTGCTTATATCCTGTAAGCAGTATCTACAGGCTGGAAGGAAGACTTGCTGTGGTCTGCTGACACAAAAGATTAGTGGCAGTGGTGCTCAGAAATTCAAATGCTGTGGAACATCCTTACCTGTCACCAGCTTCTGCGCAGTTGGTTACTTCACAGAGTCACAGAAGATGCTGAGTTGGAAGGGACCCACAAGGATCATCAAGTTCCACTCTTCTCCCTGCAGAGGACCAGCCCCAAGAGTCACACCAGGTATGTGCCTGAGAGGGTTGTCCAAATGCTTCTTGAGCTCACCCACCATGTGATGTGTTTATCCACCGTGGACTGGACAGTTTGTCCAGAAGGCTCCTGTGAGAGACAGTGCCAAAAGCTTTACTGAAAGCCAAAAAGATCACATGAGCTGGCTTCCCTTGATCAGCCAGGGGGGTTACCTTGTCATCGAAGGAAATGAGGTTTGATAAGCACAACTTTTCTCTCTTGAAGCTGTGCTGCCTGGGATCGATGACAGCCTTGCCTTTCAGGTGTTTTTCAATGCTTCCCAGAATAATCTTCTCCATTATCTTCTCCTTTACCAGGCCCTGAGGTGAGACTGACAGGCCTGGAGTTTCTGGGGTCCTTCTTCTTGCCCTTCTTGAAAACTGGGATAATGTCCACCAGCTTCCAGTCAGCTGGGACCTCTCTGTATTCCCAAGACAGCTCAAAAATCACTGAGAGAGGCTTTGCAATAATATCAGCTAGTTCTTGGAGGATTCTGGGATGAATCCCATCAGGCCCCATAGATTTGTAGGGATCCAGCTGGAGCAGCAGATCCTGCTGGGATCTGGGATCAGGGTCTGGGAGTTCATTCTCACAGTTATGGTCCTCCAGCTGAGGGCAGTGAGACTCCCTTGGTCTGTCATCCACGCTGAAGACAGAGGCAAGAAAACATTAAATACCTCTGCCTTGTCTCTGTTTGTGAGGTGACCCTCCTCACCCTGTAACAGCCCAATGAAATTTCTATACTGCCTGTTGCCCTATCCTCAAAAGGATGGGGGGGAGGAACGAGATGGAAAAGCTCACAGGTCAAGATAAAGACAGAGACATCCCTTTCCAGTTACCATCATGGGCAAAACAGACTTGGGGAAAACTATTTTAATTTATTGCCAATTAAAAATAAGCAGGATGGTGAGAAAAAAAAAAAAAAGATAAAACTAAACCCACTTTTCTCCTGCTCCCTGCTGTTTTCCCAGGCTCATCTTCACTTCTTCCTTCCCACCCTAGCTGTCCCTCCACTCACAACACCTGGACGTGGACACCCAATGAACCTGCTCTTATGAAATGTAGGATCAAATTAAAACTCCAGTTGGAAGGAATCTCTGGAGTTCTCCAGCCCAATCCTCTTCTTGAGGCAAGACTAACATGGAAATTAGATTAGGTTGTCCAGGAATGTGAATTTCACCACTTCTCTTTGTCAATTAGAAGGAATTAAAACTGGATGGATAGATGATTGCAGGAGGGGAGACTAGGACCGACTTTGCAATTCAGACTTAACCATTACTGAGGGTGGCTGAATGTCATGAATTTAATTCTATGAAGAGAACTAGTGTTGGCCTCCCCACAGTTTGCAGTGGGAAGTGTTCACATGACAGCAATCATGTTGCAGGTACCACTAACTGATCCCACTCGCCCCTTGGGGCAGAATATGCAATGAGGATGAGCAAAGGTGGAGAGAAAACTTTCCCTAGGGCAAAGACATCAAGTTTATATTGAATTTAGCAAAGTCTGGATCCTGATGGCTTTAGGTACTGCTGCAGCACAAGTACTAATGACTTCTGTGGGAACCATTTTGAGCTCCATTGCCAAAGGTAAGGGCCAGGCAGTTTGTAAACTCAGTGTAACTGAAAAACCTGACGACCTCAGCCTCCTTCCTGACCCTTTGCTTTCACAGAAACCTGGCACGTTCCCCTGCTGCAAATCAGAAAATGTCTTGTACACGATGAAAGGAAAAAATGATTCGCTGGGCATTTCCATTTCATGGTGCTGCAGCCCCAGGGTGAAAGAACCATGACCAAATGGTAAGCACTGAAACCAGAGGATTCCTATAAAGCCCCTGGTTTTCAGGCACTGACAGTTCAGGGTTGCCGTGGTCACAGGCAATCTGGACCCTGCCATCCTAAGGAGCGAGAGCAGATGCCTGACTGAGATTAAGCAGGGAAACGGGAGGAATAGGTGAAGGAGAGGACCTGAGGTAGAAAACTCATGGGAAAGCTGTGAAGAGCTGGGCATGCTCTTTCTGCAGCAAACAGAGTGGGAAAGCAGAGGTCAGTAGCTGTTGCTTATGCATGGACAACCTCAAGCACCTTCTCCTTTCTCCTTGCTGGGTAAGCACAGCTTTCCAAAGCTCTGCCACAGAATGCAGAGGTGGCCATGGATGTTCTGTTACCACACAGCTGGAATGTGTTGGAGTTGGCTTTGCTGCCTGAAATGAGACAGGTAGTGAAAGATAATAAGGAGCAAACACTGCCTGACGATGGAACTGAGATGCAGACGGAATTAATATGGAAGCAAGGCTGCAAACTCTGCATATTTATGCAATCACTTGTCTGGAGGATGTGCCTGTTATATTTAAGTTCTGATGTTTATTTTAACTCAGCAGAATTGAACGCCATCTGTACTCAGAGAATAAAGGCAAAACAAGTCCACGCCGCTTGGCTGTGGGTTCTGGGAGCTCTTTGGAGAGAACTCTTTGGGGCTGGAGGGCATCAAACATCCAGGGTGTTATAAGCCCAAAGGGGTATTTAGGTGTTAGGAAAAATAAATTCAATAGTTGGCTCAGTGCTGAATTAAAAATTCCACTTAGTGCCAAAGCTTTAGTGCTGTTTATGTTTAAGGTTTGCTTTTTGGCTGAGCTGAAAAACAGAAGGCTTGGCTGTTGGTATTTGACAAGATTTAGAAAGGTCCAGATCACTTGGAAACTCGAATGTTGCTTTCTCCCAAACGAAATTTGCTGCTTTTTAAAGACGTTAATTTTGAAATAAATGCAGCCTTTATAGCATATTGGAACTATACACTGCAGCACAGTGCCCTGTAGCACTTTTCTCAGCACTGCTTTATTAATAACATCTTTGATTCCCTCCTGGTTAACTGATTGATCTTGTTACAGTATCTCTAAAGACTTCCATATTGAGATTCAGGTTTTGCTTCACAAGAGACTTAATGTTTCTGGACAGTATGTAAATAAATTACCTTCTTTCCTTTGAAATCTTTATCATAATTACATGATTTGGAGGGGCAATCATGCATGTCATTATGAAGAGGTATCTTGCTCAAGTCAGTCAGCTCTCTGGTGGTGCTGCAATACACTGGCTGTAAGAAAGCTCCTGTGAAAAATCTTGTTAAACCTGGGAGAAAAACCAGGGAAATATGAATTATAGAAAAGGCTTGGCAGGGAAATCTGTTCATAGATTCATTTACGAACTCGGCTGATGGGCTTTCTCAATTAAACAATGTTGCCTTCCTGTAGCTGCAGCCAAGGCAAGACACAAGGAATTTTGTTGAACCAGCTTTTACGAGCAGCATGTACTCTGGTCATCAAAGACACGAGGATTCTATCAGCGTATGATTTTTCACCTACGAGCAACTTGCACCGCCCGAAGCAAGGCCTGAAAGGAAACGCCCCACATGGTTGTGAAGAACTACGCATTCCTAACATGCTTCGAAAATCACCTCTCCTTGAGCGCAACAGGGACGGCGCAGAACGCCCTATTTCCCGTTTATACCAAGTTCGGTGAAGGGGCCAAAATGCGACCTGCTGAGAGATGCAAACCAGCTTCCCTCTAAAGCAACGGAGAACTTCAGCAGGGAGATGCCAGAGAGCAGCCGGTTATTGCGCTGTTTCCGCAGCCTTGGATCGCTGCCTGGCTCTGCAGGGTAACTGCTCCACGCTCAGAGAACGCCTCCCGCCCCCGGGCATTCCCGGTCGCAGGTTGCGGTGCCATAATGAGTTGTGTGGGCTTGATCCTGAGGAAAAAAAAAAAAAAAAAAAAAAAAAAAAAAAAAAAAAAAAAAGGAGCTGAAGGGTTAGTTTTAGAGAAGGTGCAGCAAGTGAAGTTGCCGATTAAAAAAAAAAAAAAATGTAGTTGAGAACTGAAGTAATATGAAAATGTTGTTGTTGTGAAGCCTTCAGTCTGCATAATGGGAGAACTCGAAAGAATCTGTTTTAGCCAGGATTTAAAAATAACTACTATTCTCTGTGGAAGTACTAATAAATTTGTTTCCAGCGCAAGCTTAGGCTATAACTATTTTTAGTTTTTCATACAAATGTGCTGAATACAAACCCTGAACATCCTCTGTATATTTTATATTACCTCCTTTTCCCTCAGTAGGTGAACAGTTTATTTATGACAGACAATACTATGGAAGCTGTGAGCGGTGTTTTCTGAGCCACTGCTTCTCTTAAAAGGAAGCTTTTCCAATTCACATAACAAGCTCCTTTTCTACTCCAATAATTGCCTTTTCCTTTGTAACAACTCTTGCAAAAAGAACTTTTTTTTTTTTCTTTTTTTTTTTACAGTCACCACGAGCACTCCTGTAACATATTACAACTTGGCAGCCGACCAGACTGGGCTGCTGGTGTTGTGTGAGCTCTGCAAACACAGAAAACTTAGAGGCCCCCTTTCAGAAGGATCATCTTGCACTAGAAGGGCCAGATGTCATAAAAGGTTTGCTCTTTCTGGCTCTTGAAAATGGGACATAAGGTTAATTTTTGTAGAATACGAACCCACTTTTTTAATTTCCAGTAATTTCTGTTTATGTCAGGTTATGTTACGTCCCCAGGTTGAAATATTGTATTTTGGTGGATTTCTCCTACTTGGAAGATTTGAGGTGAATCAACTCTGAAAAATTCTCCAAACACCAAAGAACAATAAATTGAAATAAGGATAGACAACATTAGATTTGGCTGTGCCAGAAAAGAAAGCCTAAATTGCTCTAAAAATTATTTATTAATATGTCTTTGATGAATAATTCACCTTGGTAGGTGAGATATTCTCTCTGCTCTTCAACTGTCTGGATGCCCTCCAGAAAACTGAAATAGCCATTATGGAGGAATAAATAAGAACCATAGAAAGCAAGACAATGGAGACATGCTGCCAATTAAATTTTCCAACCCAAAATCTGGCAATTTTTTAACACTGAGAGAAGTGCAACGTGGAAAATAAGCATAGACTATTGGGTGGTGTTTGTAGAAGTGCCCTTTTCTCTACATAATCAGCTGTGCAGAATCCTCCTTGGCCTGCCCTCATGCTGGCCATGATTAAACAGGAGTTAATGATTTATGAGGTTATTTTCTGTCCAGTTTCAGTCATACATGACACAACAACACGTGCCTAATTACTGTATTTGACATGCCAGGCAATATTTAAATACACTCCTTTTATAGTGCAATAGCAGTACACCTAAAAGTAAACGGGATGTTTAGCCATGCAAATGGTTGAACTTTGTTCTCTGTCTGCTGCACTGCTAAATCTCTAAGGGCTCTTGGATGCAAATAGAGCAATATGGGCTTAATTAATTATAGAATCAAAGGCAAGTGTTGTTTAGAAGGGACCTTTGGAGGTCTCTAGTCCAAGTTTTTGCTCAAAGCAGCAACAACTTCAAAGTTAAATCCTCAGGTTGCCCTGCTCCTCATCCAGCCAAGTTTTAAAAACCTCCAAAGGAGATCACACTGGCTCCTTGGAGAACCTGCTCAAGTGCTTAATCACTCTCAGGGTGAAAATCTTTTTCCTTGTAATCAATCAGAACATCCCTTGCTGCAGCTCTCAAGTGTCACCGTGTGCTCTGAGTGGAGTTTTTTGTTGCTGTTCTTTATCCCCCCTCTTCAGGTGGACGGCAGCTGGATTCCTTTTATGCATTTTTTTATCTGGAGATAAGAAGAGGTCACTTGGAAGCTGGTTATTTTATGTGGTATTTGGGCTGGATCCAAGCCTGGATTAATCTTCTTCAACAGACTTGTAACGTGAATATTTGAAAATGAACAACCTTTTCATATATAAACAGATCCCAAGCTTAGAGAAGATTGTTTCTTGTATAAGAAAGCACATTTTCTTTTTTACGTATGCTGTTTTTCATAAAGAGAGGGAGGTGGGGGCAGCAACAAAAAGATCAAGAGGAAAAGTTTTTGTCTTTTAATTAGTGTTTTGCTAAGCTAAAATGAAGGATGAAGTTTACCATACTGTGCTTTTATCGAGCTATGAACTTCTGATAGATCTTTTCTGAATACAGTGGGGCATCCTAAGAGATTGTTCAGATTTCAGGGAGAAAACCAAGCATACTTTATGAAATTAAGAAAAAATAAAAAGCAGTTCATAGTTATGGATGATGATATCTGTGCTGATGTATTTTCTTTCAGTGACATTTACAAGAAGTTATTACACAAAGACTGTTCTATCTGAACTTTTGTTTTCTGTATCTGACATCTTTGTGCAATAACTGCCCTCTCCTCTCTCTTGTCCCACCACTTTAGGAAGTTTGAATCTGCATTTCTTTCACAGCAACGCTGTAAAAGAACAAATGTTATGAAATCTTAATGCTACTATAAAAAGCAGCTGCAAAATCTCTTTGGCTGCCTGAGATTATGCCAGATGGTAAAGGATTGGAAGTATAATAAATGTCATGTTAAGCCAGTCAGATTTGAGGGGCATGTTATGCATCCCACATAAATAAAACACTGCTAAAAGTGCCCCTAGAGTGATGAGACGCAGGAATAAGCTCTTCTGTAGCCTCAGGAATATCTCACAGCTTCTACAATGCAAAGTGTTTCTAATATTCTGAGCACTCACACTGGTCTGGTTCTTTGCCAAGGCCTGACAGCTCAGTGTTGCTACATTTCTCTAGATGCAGGGGCTGTGATAAAGCTAATCTCTCTTCTTTTTTTTTTTTT
>NW_020955535.1:1101045-1105739 GCF_003031625.1 Empidonax traillii
TAAAACTACAGCCAGCCTCCTTATCAGAAATACAGAGATGATGGGGAAGAAGTGCTGCTTTGACACCCAAAGCTGTTTCCTTGGGACTCAGTTATCCCATCACAGAAAAACTGTGTTCAGTTGAAAGGTCATTGACTGTACAGCTGGTTGGGGATTGTTCCTACTTTGTTGGCTGTAATTCTAACATTTTGTTCCCTTCACAGACAAATTTTTAACCCTCTTGCTGTGTTTGTACACAGAGACCCTGAGAATGACAGGATCATCCAGGCTGGAAAGGACCTCTGGAGATCTCCATCCAACCTCCTGCTCAAAGCAGGTTCAAGCTTTGTGCTCAAGGAGAACACAAATTCCACATTCTGGCATTTAATCTGTGTATTTTTAAAGAGATGCATGATAAACGACAGTTAATGTTGCAGAAAATTTGTGTCCTGTAATACCTTAAATGGTGGCAGCACAAACCAGACCAGCCAAGTAAAAAAGAAAGAAGATGCAAATGAAACTGTTAATAGACACAGATACCCCTGAACAGTCCTCCTTCCCCCCTGAAATGTTTATGCTCAACCTGGTGACCTTTCATAGAATAATTCTGGGGCCAGAGTCATAGCACTCAATTGGATGATACCTGTAACAATAAAGAATTCTCATAGTAGGTTTTTGTAGCATTATTAAGAATGGGAATAAATTCCTGAGACATACTGAAAGAGGAATTTTAAGTCTGTGCAGGGCCCTAATTTGAAAATCATTATTTGATTTGTACAGTCAGTGGTTGCTTGGTTGCTAATATCAGTATAATTTTAGAAAGTGAAGTGTCCTGAATGAAAGAAATGTTATGTCTGTGAGCAAAGATCTTCCTCTGCAGATTCACAGAAGTCTCCTGCTCCATTACTCTGGAAGAAGGAATATGAAACGAGAAACGCTGAAGTTGGAGAGAATACGTCAAACTGACTCCCTGAGTTTTGTTCAGAATAAACCCTCCCCCTTGTGAATGACCTTGATGACAAGAACTGGGCTTAGAGACAAGGGGTTTAAAATCCTGAGATGTGGTGCTTTTTCACTGACTTCCAGGCAGCAGAGAGTTGTCTGATACGTGTTAGAGCAGCACAGTTCACGCTGTACCTCCTATCTTCTCTCTGGCTGGAGCACACCCTCCTTACCAGACAGAATAAAGCCTTCTCTGTGCTTAGCACAGACACACAGATCAGAATCACAGAATAGTTTGGGTTGGAAGTGACCTTTAAAGGTCACCCTGCAATGAGCAGGGACATCTTCAACCAGGTCAGGTTGCTCAGAGCCCCATCTGACCTGACCTGAATGTTTCCAGGGATGGGGCATCCACCACCTCTCTGGGCAATGTGCAGTTGTGTGAGCCAGGCAGTGCTCCGAGTTTCAGTTCTCACCTGCAGATACTGCTGTGCCACAGCCTGAATCACAAGGCAAGGACAGGGTGTTTAACTGAGCCACAGCGTCAATAAACCTGCAGAACACAAATGATGTCCATATTCAGCTTCAGAAGGAAAAAAAAGAGTTGCCTGATCTTTCCAGCTCCTTGAATGCAGTTTCCTAGGGGCTCCCATTCACTAATTCCTTAAAAAACTGAAATTCAGGGTCCTGGATTTCACCTGGCCCACATCCCTCAGGATTGGGGTGTTCACAGTGGAGGCATCTGCGACTCAACAAGTCACTCAGAGACATTTTATCACATCAAAGAAACACCACTTGTGAAATTATTTTCTACCCTTAACAGAGGAGGTCTGGCTAGAACAGGGACACTGTATTTGGAAGGTAAATTAGATTTCTATGTCAGGGGAATCTTTAATTATTCAGATATGGTCCTGCAGGTCTGATAAAGCCTTTCCCATGTTGAGGACATATCAAGAACAGCAGTGTTTTTAAGCAGCCCAGTACCACATCAGACAGTGAACAAACAAACATTTACTGTATTTGTGATCTTCCAGAAAGAAAATACACATTAAAAGCTGGTATTTCTTCTTCAGTTGACAATTTTTCCTAGGAAGAAATCACTCAACTTCATGAATCTTTTTGTAGCACAGAGGGTTTCTTCTCACTGTGAATTATTCCATCTCTTACAGTGACCCCATATAACAGGTTCCCTACTTCCAGGGTTCTTAAGATTTTATCAGATTCACATTAGTACCTTTCATCTCGTAGTTCTGTTTTGATAATAACTTCATCCTTGCTTTGAGGGCTACATTAATTATGAACAAGAATCATCCAGTATTTATCATTGCAGATAGCAGAGAAATCAGAAAATAATCATGATACAGATTAATTAACTACAGGCTGACCTGAATTGCTTAATGGCCTCTGTTCATTTGTTATTTTCTTTTAATATGGTCAAATGCTCAGTCACAGTCATAGGTCAAGCAATGTAAGATGTAGAATTGTCATGTTGGAAGTAACAACCCTAAAAAAGCCATACAGGATTGCAGTGGATAACTAATTAAACACTACACCCTTTCTGAATGATTCATGTATCTGTCTGTCTCTGTTTTAATTAGGTGGGGATATCAGTCTGAAACAGCAATGTGATTAACCACTGTATATTCAGCAATAATAAGGCTTGGCTTTGGCATCCATAATTCAAAAATAATATCAGAAAATTCTGAGAAAGGATGCACACAAGTGATTAGGAAAGGAATTTTAAATGGATGAGTTGTATAACCTTTTAGAAATAGATATTAATAATGGACATCAATAATCTTTTCGCAGTAAAGAGTCTGTTCAAGCAGCAGCCAAAGTAACATGGTCCAGTGACAAAGAGCTGAGTAAAAATGTGAAACTAAAAATGAGATGCCCAACTTTTAACAGTGAATGTTTACAATTCCAGTTGCATGGCCTCAGCCACAAAGTTACAGAGTTCATAAAGGAATCACTCTGATTCTGGGACCTGGGCTACACAAGCCAAGCAAGATCATTTTAACAATCCCTTATGACCTCAACGTTCATGAACATAAATCTTTGAGCCTATGATCTTCTATCGCTTTGAAGAAGTGATCCCTGAACTTCCAGGTTTTCAAGAATTTCCCTCTTTTAGTCACTGCTATATAAAGAGTTTCCTACATTCTGCATGTGTGTCTTCCTCTAAATCTGAGAACAGCAGAGGCCACATAATCCTGAACTTGAACACCACAAGAAGTCAGATAATAAAATCCCCATGAGACAGTAAAATCCCCACGTGCTTTGTGCTTTTTGAGGAAGTCTGTCCTGACCCCTGGCCTGAGAAGAAACTCGAGAAAGCCTGGAACCACTAATACCGGGATTTTTTTTTGCATTTAAAATACGTGAACACTAGTGCACAAAAAAAAAAAAATCTGTGGCTGTGACGAAACTACATCTCATACCTTCGGTTTCAGAGAAACCGCTCTCTAGTTTCAGGTACTAGTCCCAGAGGAAACACATTCTCTGAGTGAATGTCTGCAGAGAGCCAATACATACAGAGTGACTCACGGTGTTTTTAGATTAAACAGCTCAAAAAGAAATCCTGGAGTTCCCTGTGCTGTGTCCCTGTTGTGCAGGCAGCCCCATTGCTCTGGAGGGGAAAGCATCAGCTCTGTGCCTACAGCCCATTGAAACTGTGACCCATGGCAACATAAACAGAAGATTCTCATGTAGTGGCAGTGACACAGTCCTGCTGAGTCACCTGGAGCAAACAGGAGCGAAGGGCTGCACTTATGCAAGTGCCAGCTTGTGACTTCACCCGGGTCTGACAGGGCGACCGGCAGCCCTGAGGCACCTCAGTGCCTTGGGGCCAACATCCCCTCTGGGAAGACAGCCCGTGGAGAAAAATTAACTTGCCCTTGGGTCCGGGAAACTTCTTTACCCGGGGCTGTCCTGGTGGGGCAGTGAAACGAGGTGCAGAAAGAATCACGGAATGGTTTGGGTTGGAAGGGACCTTCAAGACCATCCAGTCCCAATCTCCTGCCATGGACAGGGACACCTTGCACTAGGCCAGCTTGCTCAGAGCCCCATCCAACCCAGCCTTGAACACTTCCAGGGATGGGGCAGCAACTGCAGATTCCAACTTTGGTCTTCCACTTGTCGCTCAAAACTAGCAAATCTTATAGCCCTTGGTCATACCAACCTGTAAATCACACGACTGTAAATCACGAACCACATTGCTACGGTTTTTAACAGGGCTTGCACCCTCAGCCTGCAGCCTCTCAACCCCCAGCCCCTCATCCCTGAGCCCCTCATCCCTCCAGCCTTCAGCTCAACCTTCAGCCTCTCATCCCTCAACCCTGAGCCCTTCACCCCTCATCCCCTCAGTCCTGAACCCCTCATCACTCCAGCCTTGATTCTCAGCCCTGAGCCCCTCATACCTGAGCACTTCAGCCCCTCATCCCCCCAGGTCCTCAACCCTCAGACCTCAGCCCCCAGTCCGCAGCTCCCAGGCCCTCAGCCCCTCATCCATGAGCTCTTCAGCCTCTCAGCCCTCAATCTCACCCCTGAGCCCCCAGCCCCTCAACCCTGAACCCCTAAGCTCCTCAGCCCTCAGCCCCTCAACCTGAGCCCCTCCATCCTCAGCTCTCAGCCTCCAGTCATGAACTCCTCAGCCCCAACTCCTCATGCTCCAGCACCGAGTCCCTCAGCCCCTCAGCCCCTCAGCCTTTCAGCCCCTCAGCCTTTCAGCCCCTCAGCCCCTCAGCCTTTCAGCCCCTCAGCCCCTCAGCCTT
>NW_020955535.1:1105760-1110684 GCF_003031625.1 Empidonax traillii
ATCAGAAATACAGAGATGATGGGGAAGAAGTGCTGCTTTGACACCCAAAGCTGTTTCCTTGGGACTCAGTTATCCCATCACAGAAAAACTGTGTTCAATTGAAAGGTCATTGACTGTACAGCTGGCTGGGGATTGTTCCTACTTTGTTGGCTGTAATTCTAACATTTTGTTCCCTTCACAGACAAATTTTTAACCCTCTTGCTGTGTTTGTACACAGAGACCCTGAGAATGACAGGATCATCCAGGCTGGAAAGGACCTCTGGAGATCTCCATCCAACCTCCTGCTCAAAGCAGGTTCAAGCTTTGTGCTCAAGGAGAACACAAATTCCACATTCTGGCATTTAATCTGTGTATTTTTAAAGAGATGCATGATAAACGACAGTTAATGTTGCAGAAAATTTGTATCCTGTAATACCTTAAATCGTGGCAGCACAAACCAGACCAGCCAAGTAAAAAAGAAAGAAGATGCAAATGAAACTGTTAATAGACACAGATACCCCTGAACGGTCCTCCTTCCCCCCTGACATGTTTATGCTCAACCTGGTGACCTTTCATAGAATAATTCTGGGGCCAGAGTCATAGCACTCAATTGGATGATACCTGTAACAATAAAGAATTCTCATAGTAGGTTTTTGTAGCATCATTAAGAATGAGAATAAATTCCTGAGACACACTGAAAGAGGAATTTTAAGTCTGTGCAGGGCCCTAATTTGAAAATCATTATTTGATTTGTACAGTCAGTGGTTGCTTGGTTGCTAATATCAGTATAATTTTAGAAAGTGAAGTGTCCTGAATGAAAGAAATGTTATGTCTGTGAGCAAAGATCTTCCTCTGCAGATTCACAGAAGTCTCCTGCTCCATTACTCTGGAAGAAGGAATATGAAACGAGAAACGCTGAAGTTGGAGAGAATACGTCAAACTGAGTCCCTGAGTTTTGTTCATGACCTTGAATGACCTTGAAGACAAGAACTGGGCTTAGAGACAAGGGGTTTAAAATCCTGAGATGTGGTGCTTTTTCACTGACTTCCAGGCAGCAGAGAGTTGTCTAATACGTGTTAGAGCAGCACAGTTCATCCTGTACCTCCTGTCTTCTCTCTGGCTGGAGCACACCCTTCTTACCAGACAGAATAAAGCCTTCTCTGTGCTTAGCACAGACACAGAGATCAGAATCACAGAATAGTTTGGGTTGGAAGTGACCTTTAAAGGTCACCCTGCAATGAGCAGGGACATCTTCAACCAGGTCAGGTTGCTCAGAGCCCCGTCTGACCTGACCTGAATGTTTCCAGGGATGGGGCATCCACCACCTCTCTGGGCAATGTGCAGTTGTGTGAGCCAGGCAGTGCTCCGAGTTTCAGTTCTCACCTGCAGATACTGCTGTGCCACAGCCTGAATCACAAGGCAAGGACAGGGTGTTTAACTGAGCCACAGCGTCAATAAACCTGCAGAACACAAATGATGTCCATATTCAGCTTCAGAAGGAAAAAAAAGAGTTGCCTGATCTTTCCAGCTCCTTGAATGCAGTTTCCTAGGGGCTCCCATTCACTAATTCCTTAAAAAACTGAAATTCAGGGTCTTGGATTTCACTTGGCCCACATCCCTCAGGGTTGGGGTGTTCACAGTGGAGGCATCTGCGACTCAACAAGTCACTCAGAGACATTTTATCACATCACAGAAACACCACTTGTGAAATTATTTTCTCCCCTTAACAGAGGAGGTCTGGCTAAAACAGGGACACTGTATTTGGAAGGTAAATTAGATTTCTATGTCAGGGGAATCTTTAATTATTCAGATATGGCCCTGCAGGTCTGATAAAGCCTTTCCCATGTTGAGGACATACCAAGAACAGCAGTGTTTTTAAGCAGCCCAGTACCACATCAGACAGTGAACAAACAAACATTTACTGTATTTGCCATCTTCCAGAAAGAAAATACACATTAAAAGCTGTTTATTTCTTCTTCAGTTGACAACTTTTCCTAGGAAGAAATCACTCTACTTTTTGTAGCACAGAGGGATTCTTCTCACTGTGAATTATTCCATCTCTTACAGTAACCCCATATAACAGGTTCCCCACTTCCAGGGTTCTTAAGATTTTATCAGATTCACATTAGTACCTTTCATCTCGTAGTTCTGTTTTGATAATAACTTCATCCTTGCTTTGAGGGCTACATTAATTATGAACAAGAATCATCCAGTATTTATCATTGCAGATAGCAGAGAAATCAGAAAATAATCATGATACAGATTCATTAACTACAGGCTGACCTGAATTGCTTAATGGCCTCTGTTCATTTGTTATTTTCTTTTAATATGGTCAAATGCTCAGTCACAGTCATAGGTCCAGCAATGTAAGATGTAGGACTGTCATGTTGGAAGTAACAACCCTAAAAAAACCATACAGGATTGCAGTGGATAACTAATTAAACACTACACCCTTTCTGAATGATTCATGTATCTGTCTGTCTCTGTTTTAATTAGGTGGGGATATCAGTCTGAAACAGCAATGTGATTAACCACTGTATATTCAGCAATAATAAGGCTTGGCTTTGGCATCCATAATTCAAAAATAATATCAGAAAATTCTGAGAAAGGATGCACACAAGTGATTAGAAAAGGAATTTTAAATGGATGAGTTGTATAACCTTTTAGAAATAGATATTAATAATGGACATCAATAATCTTTTTGCAGTAAAGAGTCTGTTCAAGCAGCAGCCAAAGTAACGTGGTCCAGTGACAAAGAGCTGAGTAAAAATGTGAAACTAAAAATGAGATGCCCAACTTTTAACAGTGAATGTTTACAATTCCAGTTGCATGGCCTCAGCCACAAAGTTACAGAATTCATAAAGGAATCACTCTGATTCTGGGACCTGGGCTACACAGGCCAAGCGAGATCATTTTAACAATCCCTTATGACCTCAACGTTCATGAACATAAATCTTTGAGCCTATGATCTTCTATCGCTTTGAAGAAGTGATCCCTGAACTTCCAGGTTTTCAAGAATTTCCCTCTTTTAGTCACTGCTATATAAAGAGTTTCCTACATTCTGCATGTGTGTCTTCCTCTAAATCTGAGAACAGCAGAGGCCACATAATCCTGAACTTGAACACCACAAGAAGTCAGATAATAAAATCCCCATGAGACAGTAAAATCCCCACGTGCTTTGTGCTTTTTGAGGAAGTCTGTTCTGACCCCTGGCCTCAGAAGAAACTCGAGAAAGCCTGGAACCACTAATACTGGGATTTTTTTTGCATTTAAAATACGTGAACACTAGTCCACCAAAAAAAATATCTGTGGTTGTGACGAAACTACGCCTCGTACCTTCGGTTTCAGAGAAACCGCTCTCTAGTTTCAGGTACTGGTCCCAGAGGAAACACATTCTCTGA
Organism: Empidonax traillii; assembly: GCF_003031625.1. Taxonomy (NCBI): domain Eukaryota; kingdom Metazoa; phylum Chordata; class Aves; order Passeriformes; family Tyrannidae; genus Empidonax; species Empidonax traillii. The sequence goes on from NW_020955535.1 coordinate 1,109,141, forward strand.
GTGAATGTCTGCAGAGAGCCAATACATACAGAGTGACTCACGGTGTTTTTAGATTAAACAGCTCAAAAAGAAATCCTGGAGTTCCCTGTGCTGTGTCCCTGCTGTGCAGGCAGCCCCATTGCTCTGGAGGGGAAAGCATCAGCTCTGTGCCTACAGCCCATTGAAACTGTGACCCATGGCAACATAAACAGAAGATTCTCATGTAAATAATGAATAATGGCCAGTCTCTTCGCGAACGAAGAACCGGGGAAGGTCTTTACACCTTCCAGCCTGCGCATTGGATTTTTTTTTAGGTGAGACACAGTGTGCGCGGAACTGAGCCCACCCTTTAATCCTGAGGTTCATCTGCCGGGGCCAAGCACGCTTGGACGGTGGCAGTGAGGTCCTCAGGACGTAGATGGATTGCCTTACGGGCTAACGAGCTCCTCATGTAGTGGCAGTGACACAGTCCTGCTGAGTCACCTGGAGCAAACAGGAGCGAAGGGCTGCACTTATGCAAGTGCCAGCTCGTGACTTCACCCGGGTCTGACAGGGCGACCGGCAGCCCTGAGGCACCTCAGCGCCTTGGGGCCAACATACCCTCTGGGAAGACAGCCCGTGGAGAAAAATTAACTTGCCCTTGGGTCCGGGAAACTTCTTTACCCGGGGCTGTCCTGGTGGGGCAGCGAAACGAGGTGCAGAAAGAATCACGGAATGGTTTGGGTTGGAAGGGACCTTCAAGACCATCCAGTTCCAATCTCCTGCCATGGACAGGGACACCTTGCACTAGGCCAGCTTGCTCAGAGCCCCATCCAACCCAGCCTTGAACACTTCCAGGGATGGGGCAGCAACTGCAGATTCCAACTTTGGTCTTCCACTTGTCGCTCAAAACTAGCAAATCTTATAGCCCTTGGTCATACCAACCTGTAAATCACACGACTGTAAATCACGAACCACATTGCTACGGTTTTTAACAGGGCTTGCCCCCTCAGCCTTCAGCCTCTCAACCCCCAGCCCCTCATCCCTGAGCCCCTCATCCCTCCAGCCTTCAGCTCAACCTTCAGCCTCTCATCCCTCAACCCCAAGCCCTTCACCCCTCATCCCCTCAGTCCTGAACCCCTCATCACTCCAGCCTTGATTCTCAGCCCTGAGCCCCTCATACCTGAGCACTTCAGCCCCTCATCCCCCAGGTCCTCAACCCTCAGACCTCAGCCCCCAGTCCGCAGCTCCCAGGCCCTCAGCCCCTCATCCATGAGCTCTTCAGCCTCTCAGCCCTCAAACCTCACCCCTGAGCCCCCAGCCCCTCAGCCCTGAACCCCTAAGCTCCTCATCCCTCAGCCCCTCAACCTGAGCCCCTCTGTCCTCAGCTCTCAGCCTCTAGTCATGAACTCCTCAGCCCCAACTCCTCATGCTCCAGCACCGAGTCCCTTAGCCCCTCGGCCTTTCAGCCCCTCGGCCTTTCAGCCCCTCAGCCCTTCAGCCCCTCAGCCCTTCAGCCCCTCAAGCCCGAGCCCTCAGTCCCCGCTCCTCAGCTCCCAGCACCCAGCCTCTCCCGCCCCGCCCCT
>NW_020955535.1:1111977-1119452 GCF_003031625.1 Empidonax traillii
CCGGGGGAAGGAGCTGCCCCGTGCCCGCTGTGTAATGGAGGACGTGCTGCCCTCGGGCCTGCTGGAGGTCTGCCTGCTGGTCGGTGCGCCCCGGGAGCGGGTGCGGGCGCTGCTCCAGGTGAGGGGGAGTTTGGGCGGTGCCGGTGCCGCGGGACAGCGCCTGTCAGCGGATGGGGCTGAGATACCTCAGCAAAAAAACTTGTTTTGTCGGGTGGACGTCAGCAGAGCAGGGGGAGTCTGGTAGCAGTGTGAGGTGATCTCACTTTTCCAAAGGTCCGAGCGTAGATGGAGAACTCACTGTAGCTTTATACAGTCAGGGACGGCAAAACGCGTATCCTCGACTGGATGATCACTCTCGTCCCGTCTTCCGCTGGAGGTTAAAGGAATAAAGCCTGGGAACTCGTATCCCGAGGAAGACACGAGTTCTAAACCCCCTTGAGCTCGGTGCTCTGAGTTTGGCACAGCCGGCGCCGCTCGGATGCGGCGGGAGCCGATGGGGTTCGGTTTCCGCTTTGAACGCGCGAACAATTAATAACTGTGTAATTGTTCACGTGCGAGCTCTCGGCGAGAGCCCTCCCTCCCGATCCTGCCGGGCTCAGACGTGCCGAGGGGGGAAGAGCGGTGGGGAAAAAGCTCCGGGAACGGCCGCGGGAATCGCCGCGGCGCCAGCACGTGCGGGAGAAGCCAAAACAGCTCCCGGGGATCTCGGCTGTTCTTTGCTGGAGCTCGAGTTTGATAGCGCGCTCTAATAGCGTTAGATAAAGAGGTCTTTGTTGGGCTCGTTGCTTGCTGGCCCGCTCAGGAGGCGGCTTTTGCTGATGTCAGCCTCTTAAGGGATAACAGCCGAGCATTCCAGGGTCTCATTCGTGTGTACGTTCAGCACGGGGAATACAGTTTTCAAATGTCACCGCCGGACTTTTGAAATCGCGGGTGTATGTGGTGTTTCGTCATCTGCCTGAGAAGTGAACCTAGAAGAAGGGGAAATTCTTATTCGTATTAGTTTGCTCAGTTTGATCTCATTGCTCTCACCCCCCCCCCCCCCCCCCCCCCCCCCCCCCCCCCGGGGAACAACAAACAAGAAACTGGCTACAGAAAGTAGAAGGCATTCTGATATCCTGATCACACGGCAGGTTTTGAATTGTTTCTTTGCTCGAGATTCAAAAAGGCATCAGAAAAGAAAGTAGTCCTTATTAACTACAGTAAGGTCCCTACGAGCTGTTACACCTCAGGGGTTTCAATCACTGTCTTAGGGCAAGCTTATATATTTACTCCACTTCCTTTTCCTTCTGCAACACTATGAGGAAAGGGTGGAATATGTTTTATGTCTAATTTTAGTGAATGTAGAAAGAAGAGACCTTGACAGAAAATGAGAACATTTCAATGGAAAGTAGTGGATCTCTGATGATATTTACAGTGGGTAAAAATCTTGGTAGTGTTTCAAATCTTGGTCTTGAAAGCATGTTTGTGCATTCTTAACTTTATTGCAACACGGAGTGATAAAGTCAATGGGAATATTATATAACTCACTTCCAAAGTAAGAAAAGCCTTCTATGACTCTCCTGTTGTCAACAGGGATGCCAGGAAAAAAGGTACAGTTTTGCACTGAAGCTCACGAAACAGAATTTTCTGGGCTGCCATCCATCAATTGTCCTTATTGCCAAGAAAACTGTCACCCTGAGATTTCAATTCGAAGAGATCAAAGGGCTCTGTTTTCAGCCAGAGGTTTATTTTTCTAGCGTTGAAGGTGTGCATTTTGTAAGAGTGAAAACAGACAATGTGAAGCCTCTTTCCCTTAAGCCACCTGCAGCTCTAAAGCTGGGTTTTGATTTGGCAAATGTCATGTGCAAGCTGTCTGTGACTTGTCTCAGGTCTTCCTGTCAGCTCCACCCTTGGCTTCTCTATCTACCCACCACAGTCAGTGGTACAGGGCTTGTCTCTAAAGTAAAGGAGGCTCATGAAGATGATTAGATGGGGGGAGCACCTCTCCTGTGGGGAAAAACTGAGAGAATTGAGATTTATTTAAACCTGGAGAAGAGCAGGTTCTGTGATGACTTCATTACAGCCTTTGAGTACATGAAGGGGCTACAAGAAAGCTGGAGAGGGACTTTTGACAAGGGCATGTAGTGACAGGACAAGGGGGAATGGTTTTAGACTGGCAGAGGGCAGGTTTAGGTTAGATATTAGGGAACTGCTGACAAATAGGATGAGACCAACATAAACTGTGCTATGTGAGGGCTGGGGCATGAGAGGGGAAGAATCTCCTTCCTAAGGGACTTCTGAAACTTCCCTGTATGAGACCCAAAGCAACCTAATCTGACTTCAACATTATCACTGCTTTGAGCAGAGTTGCACTGGAATCTCCAGAGGTCATCCTAGAGTGGTTTGGATTGGAAGTGACTTTAAGGATCATCTTGTTCCAACCCCTGCCATGGGGTTCCACTTTTACCTTCCATTAGACCAGGTTCCTCAAAGGCCCATCTGAGGTGGCCCTGAAAGCTTCTGAGATTGGGGCATCCACAGCTTCTGTGGGCAACTTGTGCCAGTGCCTGACCACCCTCTCAGGGAAGAATTTCTTCCTAATATCTAATCTAAACCTGCCCTCTGTCAGTTTAAAGCCATTTCCCCTTGTTCTGTCACTACAACCTAATTGTTAAGTCTAACCTAATTTTTTTAAGTCTTTATACTTTTCCCTATGCAATTATTCCTTAAAGAAGCCAATTCTTTCATGACATTCAAAGTGAAATTAACTTCTTCAGTCATGGGAAGAGGACAGTGAGATCGAGGAAACACCAAAAAGCTGAGGTCATGCTCTGATCTGTGATTTCAACACACTCCTTCTTGTTTGTGTCTAAATACTTCAGTCATTGTAAAAGTCTGTCTCATGCCCATGTCCTTTACAGCACCATTGTTGCAGGAACACAGCCAGTAAATGGGGATGGAATGAAATCCTTGACTCTTGGGATTGTGCAGAGTTGTGGGAAGGAGAAGGCATTAGTGTTTATGGGACGTGTGGTGCAAGGAGACTTGATAATAAAGAGCAACAGAAGAGAAACATTTCAAAATGAAGAAGTAACAGTAGAAGCAGAGACAAAGAATAGCAGAAACAAGTGGATATTGTTCTGGTGCTGCCTATTCACTGTCCCTGAAGTGAAAGGGTAAGGAAAAGTGACTTTGGCTGAGACATTAATAGGAGCTGACTTGAATGCTGGCGACTGAGTCACTGGGTCAGAGACTGTGCTGACAGTGCTGTTCTGTGGGAAAACAGCGGTGTTTAATGCCTCTGCTGTAGTTCAAGACATCAAGGACCTGCCATTTCAGGAGCTGTTACGCTGAGGCAGTGAAGTTGCTGGCTGTCATCCAGCACTCTGGAGCACAGAGATGCCCTCGGTGTCAGTCAGGGATTGCCCTGTCAAAGGAGCTCTGTGTGAAACCCTCGGCGGGGCGAATCTGCCGAGCTGAGATTGCTCCTGGTTGAGTGGGTCTGTGCTTTGCTGGCAGAACAGCCTCAGGGGTGAGCCTTAATTCTGATTCCCTCCTGAAATATTTAGCTGCATGTTAGTTTGACGGTGATCATGTTAGATTTATCTGTGTTTCCAGACCAGCTAAGGAAAAGGACACGTGGAGTTTTTAGCATGTGGATGTGGATCTCGGTACCCCAATTTGTGACGTGCTTTTTAGGGTCATTGCTAACTTTTGAATATCCCAGTGGATATTTATCTGAACTTTTATCTTTTTCACTCTAATTTATTTCTAGTTCACGCTCCATGTGTTCATTAAAAGAGTATTTTTTCACTCCTTTTTTTTTAATGAAGTAGTTTCTTTTGAGCATCTTATTATAAATACAGTGGAGTTTATGAAGCCTAAGATACAATAACTAATATATCATGAAGTATTCCTTCTCATTTTTCCTATGATGCTCAAATGTGAAAAAAACTACTGGAGGACTCCTCTGTTAAGATCTATGAGCTGAAACTTCTGTTTCAAAACTTGGGCAGTGGAAGATTGGCTTCAGTGAAGCAATAGAGCTTTGTACGTTGTAGCTATTTTAAAAATTATGGAAATGATGAATGAGGCCAGCACTGGTTCTCAAGGAGCATCTTGCATCATGTCTGAAGGTAAAAGCAGCATGTAGGCTTCATCTCCTCCGATTTTGGAGCTGTCAGCAAAAGGCTGAAACAGCTTTTTAGCCACAGTGGGACTCGCCTTTCCTGTTTCCAAATATCCGTTGATGAAACAAAGCTTTTATTTGTTGTTTTGACCTTGCAGGAAGAATTACAATTGCAGTGAAGTAATTGAAAAGGCCTCTACTATATGGTCAGGAATACAAAAACTGCTCCCAAGCACAAGGAAATCTCTGGTTGCTTCCTCCACAGGTTTCTCGTTGCAGGGCTGTGGGGGCTTTCAGGCCAGTTGTAAAAATGTTGTAATTTCATCCTTGCTCTTGGGGTTCCACTCAGTTCTGGTTCCACTCAGTCAGCAGTATATGGAGAGATATGGAGAGGTTTTCATGGCTTCATGTTTTACAGTGTCTTAAAATTGTGTGCATTGTTACAGTGATTGTGGTTTTTAATTGTACTTTCTTTAATTGCCTTATAAAGTTAAAAGTTGTCTTGTGAAATCCTGTGGGTTTTTTTTTTTTTTTTTTTTTTTCCACTAGAGGTTATTCTGAGTTAAAATGTAGCTTTTCCTAGAGTTGAACAAAGACTTATCTGGGGAGTTCTGCTGGTTTTCTCCGTTTCCATTTATTTGCTGCCTGATTTCTCTTACTGCCAGTGTTTATTTTAAGTAAAGTTTAAGTATATCCTAACACTGCAAAGGAGGAAATACTGTATTTCATATTTGTTAATTTCTTTTGCCCAAGGCATAATGTTGTTGTGGTCCATTTTGAGTGATGAAAATGATTCCTTGCCTAGTGAAAATACGCAGAGTATTCCCTTTCCCTTGCATTAACACAGGTAAAGCAAAGAATTAGGAGGAAAACTTAATTATTTAGGAAGAAGAAAAAGTCTATTCTAAACCTACAGTTTTAGAGGTAGAGAGAAAAGAGGGTTAAAAGTAATTTTAAAAAACCTATCAGGATGAGTGTCAATTGATTGTTGTTTATCTGTTTGTTTTTTCAGCAGGGCACTCTAAGAAAATCCAAAAGCCTTGAACCAGAGGTCCTCTCTATATTTGTGCCTCCATTTATCAGCAGGGATGACCTTCAGGTGCTTCCTGGTGGCAATAACTTGAATAAAAGTAAACGCAGGTCTTTCCGAAAGAAGAAGGAGAGACCCAAGATCGAGAACGTCAAGAGCATCAACGGGGAGCAGAAAGCTCCTGACGCAGAAGATGTGACAGTTCCCAAGGACATTGACCTCGTTGCTCTGCCACAGCTGTGCTTCCCAGGTACTCCAGGGCTCACTGAGAACTGTTTTAATTATGTAATTGTTTTACCCAACTGTATTTTTTAGCCCCGATTGGGAAATCTTGCTTTGAGTGAAGTGCCTGCATGCAAACACTTTAAAGATTATTTTTTGCCCCCCCCCCCCCCCCCCCAAATGGATGAGTTCTCCCTCACTTTTCATTTGTTATTTAGGTATATCTGAAGTAGTGAATGTTCCCTCCAGGTTTAATTGCAGAAATTTTAATCTGCATGTCACTATTACAGACATTATTAACATCTTGAAAGGAAAAAAATAAGGGGGGGGGAGAAATCCCATTTACTGCATTTTGCCACTGAAAATGCAGAATAATTCTATCTTTGCTTCTTCAGTAATGTGCAGCTTGCAGGCTCTGTAACAACCCTTAGATCAAATGGACTGTATATGTTGATTTTAATCCCTTAGAAATGAGACATTTCTCTTGAAATGAAGTGGCCATGTGCTGTATTTGTCACGAATTGCTTTTCACAAAGCTGCAGTTAAATATGCAATTAAAAAAAAAGGTTTCTGCCTTCGTTCCAGGAGGACTTTATGTAACTTCTGAATCAAAAGAGGACCACATTCACTTCCTGGTCTTCACTGACGTGTGTGGTAACAGAACATACGGTGTTGTTGCACAGCACTACCAGCCCATGCAAGTATGTTACTTAACTCATGCTTTTGTTAGAACATATGAAAATGAAACGAAGCAAAACACTTGGAGAGTAATGTCAGGTTTAATTTAGGCAATTGGTTAAGAGATATGTTTTTATGTCAGGAGGAGTACAGTACAAATCATACTTTAAATTGCCATTGTGGATTTAAGTACTTTGGAACACACTGCATTAGGGAAAACGTCTTACAGATTTCATTTAGGAGATTTGGATATTTAGGAGCAGACTTTATCCCTTAGATTTTTTTTTTTGGTGAAGACTGTCCCCTTTCTAAATACATTTCGTTCTTTCTAAATACATTTTGTGCCGAAATTCTTTTTAATACCTACGTTTCAGTCCTGTAGGCCGATGTTCTTCTGAAGATCTTAGGAGAGACAGACATCCAAATCCCTTCAAAGTTTAGAGGGAATTGGGTGTCATAACCTCCAAAGTTCTCGAGAAAATATCAGACATAAAATAATGATTGCCATAAACCCGTTAAGGTGTAGTTTCCTTGCAGGATGGCTGGATCTCCTGGAACGGGCAGGCCCACCGGGAATCAGTGCAGACTGGGAAGGCGCCTGTCTGTTTTGTGCCCTTTGCTGTTTGTGTTGTATCCAGATATCCATATTTTAATGCCCTCAAGGATTGTCTCTCTAGGTAAGATTTGCTGTCCTGTGTGTTTCTGCTGGATATGACTGGGCAGGTTTTAGCGCATGAATTTGCACGATGTGGTCAGGAGAGCTGTGCTGTGCTAAAGCTGTGGTTAGTTTTATGCTAAGGTTGTGTGGGATGTGGGGGAGAGGAAAAGAAGAAATTCTGTGTGAATATTGTCCAGACAGTAAGTGAAAATTTTGAATGTTGTCTCTGTGTTCTTTGAGGTTTTTGCTAAGTCTAGAAAATACCAACGTGCAGGGAACAGATTTCTCACAGGTACTGTTTTTTTCACACACTTGTGAAAATCACTTTCAGTGCACAAAAAGCTCTTTATAATGCACCAAATAAACATCATAAGAACATGAATATCTGCATTAGTAAACAGTTAATGACACTTTAAAGAAATAATCCGAGTCACTTGAGGAAGTACAGTGGTTACTTGGAGAGGAATTCTTGGTAGAAACATTCAAATACTCTGCATTGTGCATGATTGGGAAGGTGAGTGAACGTGGGTCTATCTTGTTATTTAGTAACTTCACTTATTTTGAGGTTACTTTATTGTTATATTGTTAAATCTATGTGCATTTATTATGGATTAAAAACCTCCTGACACCAGGGAGCTTGTCCGTGTGCATTGGATATTACTGGGTGTCTTAGCTTGAACAGAGGTTTTCTTCACTAAATTCCAGTCAAGCTTTCTAGAGCCAAATTTGAAGCCAGGTGTTCTGTTTTCCACAGAGTTGGAATTTGTTCTTATACAAAA